>NW_027488937.1:0-200125 GCF_050948215.1 Halictus rubicundus
AGATTACCATTCGAGACGATTTCCTTGACAGCATATTAAACTATTTTTAAACAATTATAATATATTTCATTTAAACGGTAAATCATCTTAAACAATTGCATAAGGCACTGCAACACATTTTGGACTACATGGTGAAAAATTCTTCTAGCCAAAACAAAGCTGTGAGCTCGAAGCAAGCAAGTCTTTACCGGTCATTTCCATTTATTCATTTTGACTGGCAATTACAATAATCGTATAATAGTATACGGGCAGCCGACATTACAATCGCCACCCTTGCGCTACAAACAAACTCTTCTATCCATCCCCAACACGATCGATTTCAGATTTCTTATTTTACGATTACCAAGGCCCTACAAGTAGTTCTGTAAGAAATTGTTAACTAATCTTTTCATCCGCAAGTTATGATGCGGCGAATCTGAACGAATATGATCTTGTAACATTTAGAAGGGAGTAAAAACGAGTTATGGGAATCTGCAACTGATCTTTGCAGTTAAAGGGACAGCATCCATCCGCGATGTACGAGAAGGTATTGTGGACGGTGAGTACGGTCGGGATAGGTTACGGGTAATCAGCATGTACAGCTCGTGGTTGGACTAGAGTTTTATTTGTGCGAGGGACGATACACCCGCGTAGCCCGCGTGTCCGCTCTCGACGAATTCTCTTACAGAACTAACTTACGAACTAACCATTCGCTCGCTAACGCATCCTCACAACAATCCCTCTTTCTTCATTCTCACGGTCTGCATTCACTCTTAACTAAACTAAACACACTCACCCTACGCGACACTCGACCCAGTCATCTAAACATCCACTCGACGCTATCGCGCAGCACGCAACCCGATATTCATTCGTACAAACATACTTTCTTAAAACTAAACGCACGCAAACATCTCTTCGTTCAGAATTGCTGTGACACAAAGGCAACTTTCGTAACTCGGCTCTCTAATTCGCTGAACGCTAGTTCCGGTATTGTGTCCACATACTTTCATCGTCCGTCATAGCTCCATATTATGAAGTTTCCGCATTTTCGATATGTTAGTAATCAGAACTTCCCTGAAAGTTTGTTTGTAATTGATGTCTATCCACTCCTTGCCAAGAGAGTAATTCCGTCCATTTTACATCGGCACGAAATCTGAATATCAGGAGTAATAGTCCGGGGCTTGGAAAATAATTTTATACTGCGAATCGGCATGCAAATTCATTTCAAAAATTTCGTACGAGAACAAGAATGCAATTTTACTCTCAAGCAATTTTCATTACACAATCTCTAATCATTTTCTTTTTTATTAAACAGAAAAGAAAATGTGAAATTTCTACTAAGTACCATAAAGTTTTTCCGCCATTTCACATTTACAGTGTTGGACAATGAAATGAAATTGACGGAGTTTAAATGACTAGATCGTGTAATTCAAAATACCAGATTTTTGCGGAAAAAATGAAAATAATTTTCTTGGTTCAAGTAACTTTTTCTCATTCACATTTCTATGGTCGTTTTTGTTCGACTGTCATGATCTCCGATTGATAGAAATTCTACAACTCCGTTCCGTCAGCGCAGCGTGTAACAAATAAATTTTCAATGTCGATACTTCCGAGGAGATTTGTTCAAATCTAAATCCTTCAGGTTATGTACGTGTACATCGGCTGTTATACGACAGCTGGTATAGCGTTATTTTATTTTGACAACCGTTTTGGCAACAGTATATTTACTAGTATAAAATTTCAATACAAAGAGACGTACTGATGTTTTTATTTACATCTTTGTCAAACATTAACGGTACATTAATCATTTTAATCGTAAATTATTTTCTCCGTTTACAAATTTCCATTGACTTTAATTTAAATGTTTAGTTTAGTAGTATACTTTTCAATAACATAAATGATGCGATATACTACTGAACTACATTGTAACAACGGTAGGTATATTGATTACAATAATATTTCGATGAACAAAATTCGATTATCATATTAAACAAATTTATTAATTTTATTATTTACGTCTTCCCGTCAATTTCCGGTTGCACCATGATTTTTTATACATCCCAATGATTTTTTCATTGCAAAATATTTACTCAATTACGGCATATGCAACAACGTTCTGTTAAAAATCAGAATTTTCTAGATACTGGTCTAACATTAAATCAATTAAATGAAAATTGAAGAGATAACAATTTTCTTTAACATCCTAGATTTCCACTTTTATTTTCATTGATTTTACAGGAGAGAGCTTGGCTCGTGTCTTCTGTCGGCACGTGCCGATTTGATTTAAAAGCTGAGGAGACGTCACATGCACGATGTGTAGGAGCATTTTACGATGGTTGACCTCGATCTTTATCGTTGAGAGATTTATTGCCGGAAAATGTGCCATTCATTGACGGATTAATATATTCTCGCTTAAAACAAAGTTCACTGCTTCAAATGACAAACTTGCATTGTTCAAGGTCCACTGTTTCAAATAACAAACTTGTATTGTATAATTAGAAGCGCGCTCATGGTAGAAGCTGACCATAGCATCAAAATACCACATGGTGCCCTCCTGTTACGGAGACCTCTCCAGGTGCATTGTATAGTACACTCTACGCTTTATGATCCCAGAATAGTAGATTATTCATAACAACTTGTTGTACGTTCTGAAAGAGTGGAGGAAGTACAGCATACTCGGGAGACATAAAATAAAAATGTAATAACTATTACATCTAACCAACTTGAAGAGAAGCGATATATGCGTTCTGAGATAACAAAAGTCAACAGCTGTCGTAAATGCATCAAGGAAAGTCACTTCCTCTAAAAGATCTGCCTGGCGCAGAACACGTGCTTTATCAGTAGCTACGGATTTTAATTAGGTTTCCTAAAGATTTTACAAATGCTAGTTATCTCAATTTTGATCCACTGTTTGCATTTTCACAGCTGGACAGTTATCTGTGCGCAGTGACGCACGAAGTAATTTACATAACACTATAATACAATCTATGTTAAATATCTTCGGACATGTAACTTGCAATAGCTATTTTTAATAGATGTTTACGTTCGGCGAAAATAAATGATCGCACGGTGCAAAAGAGCATCGTTCAAAATTTCGTGGAAACAAATGCACTCGAGAGTGACAGAATCTATCGTGCGAATTGAGAGGATACGTATTCGATAGCCAAGATTGTTCATATTAAATTCAAACAGGAATATCTCCTGGAATTCAGCAGGCTCCCTTCAATATTTGCTCAAATACGTTGCTCAAATACTTGACTTCTTGATTTCAATCTGGGTTCCATATTTGTAGAGAAATTGGTGCCAATAATAATTGCTTGCTGGTTAAATTCACGACGGAAAAAGAAGATTCCGTAATTAACGGATTATACGATATCGAGTTGATTGCTTGATGGAAGAACGACGTACGGTAATGTTTAATAAAATAGAACGCTGTTCCAAATGACGTTTTTGTACGTCGTTGCAAGAGGGAAGCATCGATCTGGGAAAAAAATGAACGATGGATCGAGAAGATAAAGGATTCGAGCGTTAAAATGACTCCAAGTTTATGGTTGTGCTATTTTTGTTTTTTTTTTTTTTTATTTAACAAATTTATTGCCGTTTAAACGTTAGCAGCGCCCTCCACTCCGAAAGACTTTCCGTCCGGGCCTGGCGATTCCGGCCCTCGAGCTCCAACTCCTCCCCGCGCGTGAGTTCCACCCCCGGCGGGCGGCGGAAGGAGCGGGCGATGTGGTATAGCTTCGCCCGCTCCGCCGCCACCACAGTGAAGGGTGGAATCACGGCGAGGAGTCCCGCCGCCTCGGTGGAGATGGTGCGGTACCCCCATATGACCCGCAAGGCCAGCCGCCGCCGCACTCTTTCTAAGAGTTTGCGGCTGGGCGTGCTGGCCTCGAGCGAGCGGTGCCATACGGGGGTCCCATACAGGGCTATAGACCGCACCACCTCCGTATAGAGGCGGCGTACTTTCAAATCCGGCCCCCCCGACATTCGGCAGCAGCCGCGCCAATGCGGCTGCCGTCCTCTCTAGTCGGGGGGCGGGGCCTTGGCGAACCCTGGGCCTGTCTCAAGCACCCAGCCCCTAGATCCTCCCACCAAACCCCCGAAGTAGGGTTGAGACTTTAGCGTAGTGGGGAGAACCGAGCTTAGATTCTTTGTAACTCGTGTTCTCCCAGGCAGATCGCTCTAAGAAATCAAACATTAGCAAAGTCACTTAGTGCTCTTCGACCCATACTTCGGACCGTGACTTGACTTCCTCTAGACGCTGTCTCACCTCATAGTCGAAATATAGTTTGTTTAAACCCATAGTTGCACCCCTAATTCATTTCCTTCCGATCAAGGAAGGTGGTCCTTCGTGCCTAGTAATCGTTAAATAGCGGACACCTCGTAGTGCTAACACAACAGACGTCCGACAGATCGAACAAGATCAACCGCGGATATGTAACAATATGATTATTAGTTTTTTCGTGAGTGAACGCGTAAAGGTCTTATGAAGGACAATTTCGTTTTTTTAAATGGAATTGTGTATTATAATTACATAATATAATGATGTATGTAGAAAATACACTAAAAAGGTATTAACCTGCTTATGTCGAGAAGTTATTCATTTAGGATATATTTCAGTTAAAATAATTAGAAGACAAAATAACTGTCATACCAACGTGTTTGCTTTTATTTATTGCAGAAAATTTTCGACATAACAACCATTTACAACACAGCACTTTTGAAATGTGTGTACAGTAAATATACCTCTGAAGATACCAAACCATTGTGATTCATATTTCTCGAAATCTTTGTATTCGAACTAGGTAATATGTTAAAATCTTAAATATTTGGGGAGAAGAAAATATGTAGGTACGCGTATTTTGTTAAATAAATAATTAAATTAGTTTGTATCTTATCGTCGTCAACGCGTTGATACTTTCTTTACTTCAGTACGAGAAATTCATTTCTAATATATTAGTAACAATATCAATTAGCTATACAATTTTATAGAAATCCTTTTCTTAGACTCTAATAAATCGTTTAACAAATCAAGGGGCTCCTGGGGGTGACCGCTGTCCACCGAGCGAGGACTGGGACGTGTGCGGAACAGCCTGTCAATTAACTTGCGAAAATCCTAAACCAAGAATTTGCACGCTGGTTGGTATTCGAAGCCTACAATTTCAGAAACGGGGACGTTGCATTCGTTGTATCATTTGTAATCGTGTATTTGTGTTTCAGGAATGCGTTACAGGCTGCCAATGCAAACCTGGTTTGCTGAGAAACGAATCGGGCCAGTGCGTGCCTAAAGAGTCGTGTCGAACGTAGAAGCTTTTAGATTTTTGTGGTTTTTCTCATTCAATGTTTTAGTACTTTAGGAATAATTTTCTCAGTTTGTAATAAATCGTTTAACAAATTCAACGGCCGATGAGGTTGACCGCTGTCCACCAAATGAAGATTGGAACGAGTGCGGTACAGCCTGTCCACCAAATGAAGATTGGAACGAGTGCGGTACAGCCTGTCCACCAAATGAAGATTGGAACGAGTGCGGTACAGCCTGTCCACCAAATGAAGATTGGAACGAGTGCGGTACAGCCTGTCCACCAAATGAAGATTGGAACGAGTGCGGTACAGCCTGTCCACCAAATGAAGATTGGAACGAGTGCGGTACAGCCTGTCCACCAAATGAAGATTGGAACGAGTGCGGTACAGCCCGTCCACCAAATGAAGATTGGAACGAGTGCGGTACAGCCCGTCCACCAAATGAAGATTGGAACGAGTGCGGTACAGCCTGTCCACCAAATGAAGATTGGAACGAGTGCGGTACAGCCTGTCCACCAAATGAAGATTGGAACGAGTGCGGTACAGCCTGTCCACCAAATGAAGATTGGAACGAGTGCGGTACAGCCTGTCCACCAAATGAAGATTGGAACGAGTGCGGTACAGCCCGTCCACCAAATGAAGATTGGAACGAGTGCGGTACAGCCTGTCCACCAAATGAAGATTGGAACGAGTGCGGTACAGCCTGTCCACCAAATGAAGATTGGAACGAGTGCGGTACAGCCTGTCCACCAAATGAAGATTGGAACGAGTGCGGTACAGCCCGTCCACCAAATGAAGATTGGAACGAGTGCGGTACAGCCTGTCCACCAAATGAAGATTGGAACGAGTGCGGTACAGCCTGTCCACCAAATGAAGATTGGAACGAGTGCGGTACAGCCTGTCCACCAAATGAAGATTGGAACGAGTGCGGTACAGCCTGTCCACCAAATGAAGATTGGAACGAGTGCGGTACAGCCGTCCACCAAATGAAGATTGGAACGAGTGCGGTACAGCCTGTCCACCAAATGAAGATTGGAACGAGTGCGGTACAGCCTGTCCACCAAATGAAGATTGGAACGAGTGCGGTACAGCCTGTCCACCAAATGAAGATTGGAACGAGTGCGGTACAGCCCGTCCACCAAATGAAGATTGGAACGAGTGCGGTACAGCCTGTCCACCAAATGAAGATTGGAACGAGTGCGGTACAGCCTGTCCACCAAATGAAGATTGGAACGAGTGCGGTACAGCCTGTCCACCAAATGAAGATTGGAACGAGTGCGGTACAGCCCGTCCACCAAATGAAGATTGGAACGAGTGCGGTACAGCCTGTCCACCAAATGAAGATTGGAACGAGTGCGGTACAGCCTGTCCACCAAATGAAGATTGGAACGAGTGCGGTACAGCCTGTCCACCAAATGAAGATTGGAACGAGTGCGGTACAGCCTGTCCACCAAATGAAGATTGGAACGAGTGCGGTACAGCCTGTCCACCAAATGAAGATTGGAACGAGTGCGGTACAGCCCGTCCACCAAATGAAGATTGGAACGAGTGCGGTACAGCCTGTCCACCAAATGAAGATTGGAACGAGTGCGGTACAGCCTGTCCACCAAATGAAGATTGGAACGAGTGCGGTACAGCCTGTCCACCAAATGAAGATTGGAACGAGTGCGGTACAGCCTGTCCACCAAATGAAGATTGGAACGAGTGCGGTACAGCCTGTCCACCAAATGAAGATTGGAACGAGTGCGGTACAGCCTGTCCACCAAATGAAGATTGGAACGAGTGCGGTACAGCCTGTCCACCAAATGAAGATTGGAACGAGTGCGGTACAGCCTGTCCACCAAATGAAGATTGGAACGAGTGCGGTACAGCCTGTCCACCAAATGAAGATTGGAACGAGTGCGGTACAGCCTGTCCACCAAATGAAGATTGGAACGAGTGCGGTACAGCCTGTCCACCAAATGAAGATTGGAACGAGTGCGGTACAGCCTGTCCACCAAATGAAGATTGGAACGAGTGCGGTACAGCCTGTCCACCAAATGAAGATTGGAACGAGTGCGGTACAGACCGTCCACCAAATGAAGATTGGAACGAGTGCGGTACAGCCTGTCCACCAAATGAAGATTGGAACGAGTGCGGTACAGCCTGTCCACCAAATGAAGATTGGAACGAGTGCGGTACAGCCTGTCCACCAAATGAAGATTGGAACGAGTGCGGTACAGCCCGTCCACCAAATGAAGATTGGAACGAGTGCGGTACAGCCTGTCCACCAAATGAAGATTGGAACGAGTGCGGTACAGCCTGTCCACCAAATGAAGATTGGAACGAGTGCGGTACAGCCTGTCCACCAAATGAAGATTGGAACGAGTGCGGTACAAGCCTGTCCACCAAATGAAGATTGGAACGAGTGCGGTACAGCCTGTCCACCAAATGAAGATTGGAACGAGTGCGGTACAGCCTGTCCACCAAATGAAGATTGGAACGAGTGCGGTACAGCCTGTCCACCAAATGAAGATTGGAACGAGTGCGGTACAGCCTGTCCACCAAATGAAGATTGGAACGAGTGCGGTACAGCCTGTCCACCAAATGAAGATTGGAACGAGTGCGGTACAGCCTGTCCACCAAATGAAGATTGGAACGAGTGCGGTACAGCCTGTCCACCAAATGAAGATTGGAACGAGTGCGGTACAGCCTGTCCACCAAATGAAGATTGGAACGAGTGCGGTACAGCCTGTCCACCAAATGAAGATTGGAACGAGTGCGGTACAGCCTGTCCACCAAATGAAGATTGGAACGAGTGCGGTACAGCCTGTCCACCAAATGAAGATTGGAACGAGTGCGGTACAGCCCGTCCACCAAATGAAGATTGGAACGAGTGCGGTACAGCCTGTCCACCAAATGAAGATTGGAACGAGTGCGGTACAGCCTGTCCACCAAATGAAGATTGGAACGAGTGCGGTACAGCCTGTCCACCAAATGAAGATTGGAACGAGTGCGGTACAGCCTGTCCACCAAATGAAGATTGGAACGAGTGCGGTACAGCCTGTCCACCAAATGAAGATTGGAACGAGTGCGGTACAGCCTGTCCACCAAATGAAGATTGGAACGAGTGCGGTACAGCCTGTCCACCAAATGAAGATTGGAACGAGTGCGGTACAGCCTGTCCACCAAATGAAGATTGGAACGAGTGCGGTACAGCCTGTCCACCAAATGAAGATTGGAACGAGTGCGGTACAGCCTGTCCACCAAATGAAGATTGGAACGAGTGCGGTACAGCCTGTCCACCAAATGAAGATTGGAACGAGTGCGGTACAGCCTGTCCACCAAATGAAGATTGGAACGAGTGCGGTACAGCCTGTCCACCAAATGAAGATTGGAACGAGTGCGGTACAGCCTGTCCACCAAATGAAGATTGGAACGAGTGCGGTACAGCCTGTCCACCAAATGAAGATTGGAACGAGTGCGGTACAGCCTGTCCACCAAATGAAGATTGGAACGAGTGCGGTACAGCCTGTCCACCAAATGAAGATTGGAACGAGTGCGGTACAGCCTGTCCACCAAATGAAGATTGGAACGAGTGCGGTACAGCCTGTCCACCAAATGAAGATTGGAACGAGTGCGGTACAGCCTGTCCACCAAATGAAGATTGGAACGAGTGCGGTACAGCCTGTCCACCAAATGAAGATTGGAACGAGTGCGGTACAGCCTGTCCACCAAATGAAGATTGGAACGAGTGCGGTACAGCCTGTCCACCAAATGAAGATTGGAACGAGTGCGGTACAGCCTGTCCACCAAATAAAGATTGGAACGAGTGCGGTACAGCCTGTCCACCAAATGAAGATTGGAACGAGTGCGGTACAGCCTGTCCACCAAATGAAGATTGGAACGAGTGCGGTACAGCCTGTCCACCAACTTGCAAAAACCCTGGGCCAAAAATTTTCACGCTGGTTAGTATTGCAAGCCTACAATTTCAGAAACGAAGAAATTGCATTCGTTGCAGCATTTCTAATCGTCCGCTTCTACTTGTGTTTCAGGAATGCGTTACAGGCTGCCAATGCAAACCTGGTTTGCTGAGAAACGAATCGGGCCAGTGCGTGCCTAAAGAGTCGTGTCGAACGTAGAAGCTTTTAGATTTTTGTGGTTTTTCTCATTGAATGTTTTAGTACTTTAGGAATAATTTTCTCAGTTTGTAATAAATCGTTTAACAAATTCAACGGACGATGAGGTTGACCGCTGTCCACCAAATGAAGATTGGAACGAGTGCGGTACAGCCTGTCCACCAAATGAAGATTGGAACGAGTGCGGTACAGCCTGTCCACCAAATGAAGATTGGAACGAGTGCGGTACAGCCTGTCCACCAAATGAAGATTGGAACGAGTGCGGTACAGCCTGTCCACCAAATGAAGATTGGAACGAGTGCGGTACAGCCTGTCCACCAAATGAAGATTGGAACGAGTGCGGTACAGCCTGTCCACCAAATGAAGATTGGAACGAGTGCGGTACAGCCTGTCCACCAAATGAAGATTGGAACGAGTGCGGTACAGCCTGTCCACCAAATGAAGATTGGAACGAGTGCGGTACAGCCCGTCCACCAAATGAAGATTGGAACGAGTGCGGTACAGCCTGTCCACCAAATGAAGATTGGAACGAGTGCGGTACAGCCTGTCCACCAAATGAAGATTGGAACGAGTGCGGTACAGCCTGTCCACCAAATGAAGATTGGAACGAGTGCGGTACAGCCTGTCCACCAAATGAAGATTGGAACGAGTGCGGTACAGCCTGTCCACCAAATGAAGATTGGAACGAGTGCGGTACAGCCCGTCCACCAAATGAAGATTGGAACGAGTGCGGTACAGCCTGTCCACCAAATGAAGATTGGAACGAGTGCGGTACAGCCTGTCCACCAAATGAAGATTGGAACGAGTGCGGTACAGCCTGTCCACCAAATGAAGATTGGAACGAGTGCGGTACAGCCTGTCCACCAAATGAAGATTGGAACGAGTGCGGTACAGCCTGTCCACCAACTTGCAAAAACCCTGGGCCAAAAATTTTCACGCTGGTTAGTATTGCAAGCCTACAATTTCAGAAACGAAGAAATTGCATTCGTTGCAGCATTTCTAATCGTCCGCTTCTACTTGTGTTTCAGGAATGCGTTACAGGCTGCCAATGCAAACCTGGTTTGCTGAGAAACGAATCGGGCCAGTGCGTGCCTAAAGAGTCGTGTCGAACGTAGAAGCTTTTAGATTTTTGTGGTTTTTCTCATTCAATGTTTTAGTACTTTAGGAATAATTTTCTCAGTTTGTAATAAATCGTTTAACAAATTCAAAGGCCGATGAGGTTGACCGCTGTCCACCAAATGAAGATTGGAACGAGTGCGGTACAGCTTGTCCACCAAATGAAGATTGGAACGAGTGCGGTACAGCCTGTCCACCAACTTGCAAAAACCCTGGGCCAAAAATTTTCACGCTGGTTAGTATTGCAAGCCTACAATTTCAGAAACGAAGAAATTGCATTCGTTGCAGCATTTCTAATCGTCCGCTTCTACTTGTGTTTCAGGAATGCGTTACAGGCTGCCAATGCAAACCTGGTTTGCTGAGAAACGAATCGGGCCAGTGCGTGCCTAAAGAGTCGTGTCGAACGTAGAAGCTTTTAGATTTTTGTGGTTTTTCTCATTGAATGTTTTAGTACTTTAGGAATAATTTTCTCAGTTTGTAATAAATCGTTTAACAAATTCAACGGACGATGAGGTTGACCGCTGTCCACCAAATGAAGATTGGAACGAGTGCGGTACAGCCTGTCCACCAAATGAAGATTGGAACGAGTGCGGTACAGCCTGTCCACCAAATGAAGATTGGAACGAGTGCGGTACAGCCTGTCCACCAAATGAAGATTGGAACGAGTGCGGTACAGCCCGTCCACCAAATGAAGATTGGAACGAGTGCGGTACAGCCTGTCCACCAAATGAAGATTGGAACGAGTGCGGTACAGCCTGTCCACCAAATGAAGATTGGAACGAGTGCGGTACAGCCTGTCCACCAAATGAAGATTGGAACGAGTGCGGTACAGCCTGTCCACCAAATGAAAATTGGAACGAGTGCGGTACAGCCTGTCCACCAACTTGCAAAAACCCTGGGCCAAAAATTTTCACGCTGGTTAGTATTGCAAGCCTACAATTTCAGAAACGAAGAAATTGCATTCGTTGCAGCATTTCTAATCGTCCGCTTCTACTTGTGTTTCAGGAATGCGTTACAGGCTGCCAATGCAAACCTGGTTTGCTGAGAAACGAATCGGGCCAGTGCGTGCCTAAAGAGTCGTGTCGAACGTAGAAGCTTTTAGATTTTTGTGGTTTTTCTCATTGAATGTTTTAGTACTTTAGGAATAATTTTCTCAGTTTGTAATAAATCGTTTAACAAATTCAACGGACGATGAGGTTGACCGCTGTCCACCAAATGAAGATTGGAACGAGTGCGGTACAGCCTGTCCACCAAATGAAGATTGGAACGAGTGCGGTACAGCCTGTCCACCAAATGAAGATTGGAACGAGTGCGGTACAGCCTGTCCACCAAATGAAGATTGGAACGAGTGCGGTACAGCCTGTCCACCAAATGAAGATTGGAACGAGTGCGGTACAGCCTGTCCACCAAATGAAGATTGGAACGAGTGCGGTACAGCCTGTCCACCAAATGAAGATTGGAACGAGTGCGGTACAGCCTGTCCACCAAATGAAGATTGGAACGAGTGCGGTACAGCCTGTCCACCAAATGAAGATTGGAACGAGTGCGGTACAGCCCGTCCACCAAATGAAGATTGGAACGAGTGCGGTACAGCCTGTCCACCAAATGAAGATTGGAACGAGTGCGGTACAGCCTGTCCACCAAATGAAGATTGGAACGAGTGCGGTACAGCCTGTCCACCAAATGAAGATTGGAACGAGTGCGGTACAGCCTGTCCACCAAATGAAGATTGGAACGAGTGCGGTACAGCCTGTCCACCAACTTGCAAAAACCCTGGGCCAAAAATTTTCACGCTGGTTAGTATTGCAAGCCTACAATTTCAGAAACGAAGAAATTGCATTCGTTGCAGCATTTCTAATCGTCCGCTTCTACTTGTGTTTCAGGAATGCGTTACAGGCTGCCAATGCAAACCTGGTTTGCTGAGAAACGAATCGGGCCAGTGCGTGCCTAAAGAGTCGTGTCGAACGTAGAAGCTTTTAGATTTTTGTGGTTTTTCTCATTGAATGTTTTAGTACTTTAGGAATAATTTTCTCAGTTTGTAATAAATCGTTTAACAAATTCAACGGACGATGAGGTTGACCGCTGTCCACCAAATGAAGATTGGAACGAGTGCGGTACAGCCTGTCCACCAAATGAAGATTGGAACGAGTGCGGTACAGCCTGTCCACCAAATGAAGATTGGAACGAGTGCGGTACAGCCTGTCCACCAAATGAAGATTGGAACGAGTGCGGTACAGCCTGTCCACCAAATGAAGATTGGAACGAGTGCGGTACAGCCTGTCCACCAAATGAAGATTGGAACGAGTGCGGTACAGCCTGTCCACCAAATGAAGATTGGAACGACTGCGGTACAGCCTGTCCACCAAATGAAGATTGGAACGAGTGCGGTACAGCCTGTCCACCAAATGAAGATTGGAACGAGTGCGGTACAGCCTGTCCACCAAATGAAGATTGGAACGAGTGCGGTACAGCCTGTCCACCAAATGAAGATTGGAACGAGTGCGGTACAGCCTGTCCACCAAATGAAGATTGGAACGAGTGCGGTACAGCCTGTCCACCAAATGAAGATTGGAACGAGTGCGGTACAGCCTGTCCACCAAATGAAGATTGGAACGAGTGCGGTACAGCCTGTCCACCAAATGAAGATTGGAACGAGTGCGGTACAGCCTGTCCACCAAATGAAGATTGGAACGAGTGCGGTACAGCCTGTCCACCAAATGAAGATTGGAACGAGTGCGGTACAGCCTGTCCACCAAATGAAGATTGGAACGAGTGCGGTACAGCCTGTCCACCAAATGAAGATTGGAACGAGTGCGGTACAGCCTGTCCACCAAATGAAGATTGGAACGAGTGCGGTACAGCCTGTCCACCAAATGAAGATTGGAACGAGTGCGGTACAGCCTGTCCACCAAATGAAGATTGGAACGAGTGCGGTACAGCCTGTCCACCAAATGAAGATTGGAACGAGTGCGGTACAGCCTGTCCACCAAATGAAGATTGGAACGAGTGCGGTACAGCCTGTCCACCAAATGAAGATTGGAACGAGTGCGGTACAGCCTGTCCACCAAATGAAGATTGGAACGAGTGCGGTACAGCCTGTCCACCAAATGAAGATTGGAACGAGTGCGGTACAGCCTGTCCACCAAATGAAGATTGGAACGAGTGCGGTACAGCCTGTCCACCAAATGAAGATTGGAACGAGTGCGGTACAGCCTGTCCACCAAATGAAGATTGGAACGAGTGCGGTACAGCCTGTCCACCAAATGAAGATTGGAACGAGTGCGGTACAGCCTGTCCACCAAATGAAGATTGGAACGAGTGCGGTACAGCCTGTCCACCAAATGAAGATTGGAACGAGTGCGGTACAGCCTGTCCACCAAATAAAGATTGGAACGAGTGCGGTACAGCCTGTCCACCAAATGAAGATTGGAACGAGTGCGGTACAGCCTGTCCACCAAATGAAGATTGGAACGAGTGCGGTACAGCCTGTCCACCAACTTGCAAAAACCCTGGGCCAAAAATTTTCACGCTGGTTAGTATTGCAAGCCTACAATTTCAGAAACGAAGAAATTGCATTCGTTGCAGCATTTCTAATCGTCCGCTTCTACTTGTGTTTCAGGAATGCGTTACAGGCTGCCAATGCAAACCTGGTTTGCTGAGAAACGAATCGGGCCAGTGCGTGCCTAAAGAGTCGTGTCGAACGTAGAAGCTTTTAGATTTTTGTGGTTTTTCTCATTGAATGTTTTAGTACTTTAGGAATAATTTTCTCAGTTTGTAATAAATCGTTTAACAAATTCAACGGACGATGAGGTTGACCGCTGTCCACCAAATGAAGATTGGAACGAGTGCGGTACAGCCTGTCCACCAAATGAAGATTGGAACGAGTGCGGTACAGCCTGTCCACCAAATGAAGATTGGAACGAGTGCGGTACAGCCTGTCCACCAAATGAAGATTGGAACGAGTGCGGTACAGCCTGTCCACCAAATGAAGATTGGAACGAGTGCGGTACAGCCTGTCCACCAAATGAAGATTGGAACGAGTGCGGTACAGCCTGTCCACCAAATGAAGATTGGAACGACTGCGGTACAGCCTGTCCACCAAATGAAGATTGGAACGAGTGCGGTACAGCCTGTCCACCAAATGAAGATTGGAACGAGTGCGGTACAGCCTGTCCACCAAATGAAGATTGGAACGAGTGCGGTACAGCCTGTCCACCAAATGAAGATTGGAACGAGTGCGGTACAGCCTGTCCACCAAATGAAGATTGGAACGAGTGCGGTACAGCCTGTCCACCAAATGAAGATTGGAACGAGTGCGGTACAGCCTGTCCACCAAATGAAGATTGGAACGAGTGCGGTACAGCCTGTCCACCAAATGAAGATTGGAACGAGTGCGGTACAGCCTGTCCACCAAATGAAGATTGGAACGAGTGCGGTACAGCCTGTCCACCAAATGAAGATTGGAACGAGTGCGGTACAGCCTGTCCACCAAATGAAGATTGGAACGAGTGCGGTACAGCCTGTCCACCAAATGAAGATTGGAACGAGTGCGGTACAGCCTGTCCACCAAATGAAGATTGGAACGAGTGCGGTACAGCCTGTCCACCAAATGAAGATTGGAACGAGTGCGGTACAGCCTGTCCACCAAATGAAGATTGGAACGAGTGCGGTACAGCCTGTCCACCAAATGAAGATTGGAACGAGTGCGGTACAGCCTGTCCACCAAATGAAGATTGGAACGAGTGCGGTACAGCCTGTCCACCAAATGAAGATTGGAACGAGTGCGGTACAGCCTGTCCACCAAATGAAGATTGGAACGAGTGCGGTACAGCCTGTCCACCAAATGAAGATTGGAACGAGTGCGGTACAGCCTGTCCACCAAATGAAGATTGGAACGAGTGCGGTACAGCCTGTCCACCAAATGAAGATTGGAACGAGTGCGGTACAGCCTGTCCACCAAATGAAGATTGGAACGAGTGCGGTACAGCCTGTCCACCAAATGAAGATTGGAACGAGTGCGGTACAGCCTGTCCACCAAATGAAGATTGGAACGAGTGCGGTACAGCCTGTCCACCAAATGAAGATTGGAACGAGTGCGGTACAGCCTGTCCACCAAATGAAGATTGGAACGAGTGCGGTACAGCCTGTCCACCAAATGAAGATTGGAACGAGTGCGGTACAGCCTGTCCACCAAATGAAGATTGGAACGAGTGCGGTACAGCCTGTCCACCAAATGAAGATTGGAACGAGTGCGGTACAGCCTGTCCACCAAATGAAGATTGGAACGAGTGCGGTACAGCCTGTCCACCAAATGAAGATTGGAACGAGTGCGGTACAGCCTGTCCACCAAATAAAGATTGGAACGAGTGCGGTACAGCCTGTCCACCAAATGAAGATTGGAACGAGTGCGGTACAGCCTGTCCACCAAATGAAGATTGGAACGAGTGCGGTACAGCCTGTCCACCAACTTGCAAAAACCCTGGGCCAAAAATTTTCACGCTGGTTAGTATTGCAAGCCTACAATTTCAGAAACGAAGAAATTGCATTCGTTGCAGCATTTCTAATCGTCCGCTTCTACTTGTGTTTCAGGAATGCGTTACAGGCTGCCAATGCAAACCTGGTTTGCTGAGAAACGAATCGGGCCAGTGCGTGCCTAAAGAGTCGTGTCGAACGTAGATGCTTTTAGATTTTTGTGGTTTTTCTCATTCAATGTTTTAGTACTTTAGGAATAATTTTCTCAGTTTGTAATAAATCGTTTAACAAATTCAACGGCCGATGAGGTTGACCGCTGTCCACCAAATGAAGATTGGAACGAGTGCGGTACAGCCTCTCCACCAACTTGCAAAAACCCTGGGCCAAAAATTTTCACGCTGGTTAGTATTGCAAGCCTACAATTTCAGAAACGAAGAAATTGCATTCGTTGCAGCATTTCTAATCGTCCGCTTCTACTTGTGTTTCAGGAATGCGTTACAGGCTGCCAATGCAAACCTGGTTTGCTGAGAAACGAATCGGGCCAGTGCGTGCCTAAAGAGTCGTGTCGAACGTAGATGCTTTTAGATTTTTGTGGTTTTTCTCATTCAATGTTTTAGTACTTTAGGAATAATTTTCTCAGTTTGTAATAAATCGTTTAACAAATTCAACGGCCGATGAGGTTGACCGCTGTCCACCAAATGAAGATTGGAACGAGTGCGGTACAGCCTCTCCACCAACTTGCAAAAACCCTGGGCCAAAAATTTTCACGCTGGTTAGTATTGCAAGCCTACAATTTCAGAAACGAAGAAATTGCATTCTGTTCGGTCCCACCGAGATTTATCTTTAGATTTAGTCAATCGTCGCGAGGCAACAGCTGCGTAGAATTAAAGCTGAAAGCCATAAATAATGCCCTTCTCCGATTTCTCGCCATCCTTCGAAAACTAGAAGAATGCTAATTCTCGAGTGGCCGTACGCACGGTCCTCGAGGGTTTTTTAGCTGATGGCATTGGAAAGTGGCCGTAAAGTTCAATCCGGGAAATCCTCGCTCCGCGTACCACCCGCAATGTACCGGAGGTCTCGGATTCGAACAAGGCGGGCCTTATGGCCCGCTCAAGCGTCGACCAGGCCAAGAGCGCAACCCCTCTTGTGCCACACGTGCGCGTGCCCCTTAACCGTCGTCACCGGACCCAAGTTTAGGGGCAATAAATTCGCCGCGAGCCACTTAGGCTAAATACTCGGGCTGTTCCGGGGTCCTGCAATTCGTTTTTTTTTCCAACTTTCCTGGTTTGACTTGTGGGTGGAGACTTCCTCCTCCACCGGTGAGGGTTGTCCGGAAGATTCTTCCCCTTCAGGTCAGCCAGCGAATGAGAATGACTTTTCCCCCAAATTGGGATGATTTCTCGGCACCAGCGAGGTGACCAGCGAGCGGACCCCGGGACAGAAGTTAGACTCGCACAGACTCGCATAGACTCGAAAAGAAGTTAGACTCGCATAGACTCGAACAGAAGTTAGATTCGAACAGACAGACTCGAACAGAGGTTAGTCTCGAACAGAGGTTAGACTCGAACCGAAGTTAGACTCGTTACTCGGAGACTCGCATAGAAGTGAGACTACATTCGTCACTCGTTAGAAAGACTAGACTCGTTACTCGGAGAACACAGAAGTTCGACTAGACTTCATTAGTTACTCGATCAGACAAACTCTTTACTCGGAAATTCTTCCTATTTCTTGTACCGCGAGAGTCTACTGGCTCCGTGAAACAGTTGCCCAAAGTTAATTCCGCAGGCAACAATTGTTATTTGTTACGTTATAATAAAAACATATTTAACCCGAACGAAACAATTCATGGTCCTTCGAGCCGGATCCAGAGACTATTTCGGAGTGCGGTACAAGTGAAGAATTTAAAAGACAGAACGTTACGTGCTCCTTATTGTGACCACAAGTGCCATTAACTCGGTTCTACGGAGAGCTACAGAGCAGCAGAGACGAATCCATCGACCGAAGGTTCGGTGTTGGCTATTAAACCCGAAGACGACATCCAGAGACGAATCCACCGACCTAAGGTTTGGTGTTGGCTGTCGACCCCGAAGACCACAAGAAGGAAGTAGGATATCCAGTCTACTGAGGATCCAGACGTCTCCTGCACCCACTCGACCGTTGACGACTACGATACGAAGTTCAGCCAAGGTAGACTCGTTTCCTTCCTTTATTCACTCGATTTTCCATTCCCAAATTCGGTTTGAACAATGGCATCAACAAATACGGATAAGGATCAGGGCGAAAAGCAATTGATACGTTCAATTAATCAAAAAGGCTGCTATTTCAAGGCTCAGATGATATCATTGGCGAACTATTTAAAGAAATTTCAAAACACCACTCGCGAACAAATAAAACTCGGTGAAAAAATCGATCGCTTGCGCGCATTATTCGATAAATTCAACCAGAATCAGGATGAATTAGCGCTCCTGACAAATGAATACGACAAAGTAGAAGCACAACGCGAAGAAATAATTGAACAATACGACGACGTTCTTGCGGCCGCGTTAGAAGTACAATTAACATTTAAGAACATTCCGGACAAACAGTTACATAATGACAATTCATCCGATAATCAAACATATTCAAAGGCCGCACAGATGAATGTAAAGCTACCGAAAATAGATTTACCCAAATTCAATGGCCGAATAGAGAAGTGGATCACCTTCAAGGATGCATTCTTGACGATGATCCATTCTCAGTCCGGATTAAGTAATGTTCAAAAATTAAATTATTTAAAACTGTCACTAACAGAAAAGGCTGAAACCGCGATCAGCGCTTTCACAATTTGCGACGAAAATTACGAGATCGCGTGGAACCATTTAGTCGAAATATACGACAACAAACGGGCATTAGTTTTGCGACACGCGGCTTTATTGAGGGATACCCCAAGCATGCCTAACGATTCGTCAGAAGCAATCCGAGATTTGGTGAACTATATGCAGCTGCATATACGATCTCTTCAAGCTCTCGGGAGAACATGGGAGGACATCGCGAATGACCTCCTCATTAGTACCCTAATTACGCGTATGGGTAAAGACACTCGTAAAGCGTGGGAACATACCCTTTCGGACACCGAGATGCCAAAATTATCGGACGTTTTCAAATATCTACATATCGCATCTCATCAATCGAGAGATGACGAATCAGTGTCCCAGGCTCCGAAAGGTAATGTTTCTAGCAGACCCGTGACAAGGCTTCAGACAGCGAATCGTGTGCATCAGCAACAGGGAACTCGGACCCGATATTCTCCACCATCGTCCCCTAAATTTACTCGACGTCAGACATTCGCGACAACTACATCACGACAATCTACTTGTGCAATCTGTCAAAAGGGGAATCACAAAACCTTTCAATGCAAATTACTAGACAAAATGACTGTTGATAAGCGAATCGAAGCAGTAAAACACGCGAAGCATTGCCTGAACTGTTTAGCTCCGGGGCACACAGCTGAACAGTGCAATGCAAGTAGATGTAGAGTATGTAACTTGCCACACAATACCAGATTGCACAAGGATTCGAAACTACGACCTCAAACCAGAGAAGAACGTGCGGAAAGTCCGAAACCCGGGTGCAGTTCTTGACATGCTCAATATCTCGATGTTTCACACAAGTTCCAACATACTTCTTTATTAACAGACGGTTCCACACATGATCTTATGACCACCGCAATTGTACACGCCTTCGACTGTGACGATCGGCCTCTCGAGTGTCGCGCGTTACTCGACACGTGTTCAAATGCGAATTTTATCACAGAGGCTTTTGCCAAAAGATTAAATCTGAATACTCGGGAACAACGTGTGAACATTGAGGTATTGAACGAGCTTAAAACGGTTACGAACAAGACACTGCAAGTAAAGGTCAAATCGCGCATTAACGGATTCAACCGCACTCTCAATTTTTTCATTATCCCACGTATATCCAGTCAGTTACCCGATCGACAAATTAACAAAACCAGATTGCACATCCCATCAAACGTACAACTCGCTGATCCCCATTTTCATCGACCGTCACATGTAGACATGTTAATCGGTACCGGAACAACCTTAGCATGTCTTAGCATAGGTCAGATCGAGATTGGTTCTAAAAATCAGTCCGATCTGATAATGCAAAAGACACAATTCGGATGGATCATCGGGGGGAGTGCACCGGTATCATCAATTCGAGAATCACACAAAACTTTGCTGACAAACGTGGATTTTGATATGAAAAAATTTTGGGAGGTTGAAGAGGGACCGCATCACTCGCACCTTTCGCCATCGGAAAATGAATGCGAGTCCCATTTTAAACGAACATTCAGACGGTTAAAATCTGGACGATATCAAGTAGCGCTTCCGTTCAATGAGAAGAAGCAGCTAATCGGCGAATCCCGTACGCAAGCCCTAAATCGCTTTACATCTTTGGAGCGAAAACTCACTCGCGACTCGGAACTCAAGACCGAATACGGTAGAATCATGAACGAATACATTGATTTAGGTCACATGAGTCAGGTTAAAAATATTGATAAGACGAACGGTTATTATTTGCCTCATCACGCCGTCATCAAACCCACCAGCTCGACCACAAAATGTCGAGTTGTATTCGATGGTTCGGCTAAATCAGTCACCGGGATTTCATTAAACGACTCGCTACATACAGGACCGACGATACAAGACGACCTGTTTACTTTATTGAATCGATTTCGGATGCATGCCTATGTAATATCGGGCGACATTGAGAAAATGTATCGCCAATTTCTTGTACGTCCTGAAGATCGCCAATATCAAAGAATTCTTTGGAGAAACCATAAAAACGAAATTACGACATTTGAATTGAACACAATCACATTCGGTTTATCCGCCGCACCCTATTTAGCCATTAGATGTTTGCAACAATTAGCATCTGACGAATTCGAACATTACCCGAGGGCTTGCGAGGTTATCTCCAAGGATGTCTACGTAGACGATCTTCTAACCGGCACGGATGATTACTACGAAACATTAAAATTACGAAACGAAGTTATTCGAGTCCTAAAACGAGGATGTTTAAACATTCGTCAGTGGGTATCAAACGACCCGAACCTCTTATCCGGGCTGTCCGAAGAAGACATACATCCAAAATTCTTCGGCGATACAACGGTAAAAACATTAGGCATTGCATGGGATCCGAAAGACGACTCAATAAATTATCAAGTTCACGTGACGCCGCGACATACACATACGAAACGCACAATTCTTTCAACGATCGCGAAGATTTTTTGACCCGTTAGGTTTACTCGGTCCAGTCACAGTCGTTGCAAAGATGCTAATGCAACGGTTGTGGCAATTGAAGGTCGATTGGGACGAATCGCTGCCTATGAGCATCCAGACTGAATGGTCAAATTATCAAGAAGAGCTCAACTTATTAGAAAATTTAAAGTTTGAGCGACATGTTTCTCAAACATCGGTACAACGACTAGAGCTGCATGGCTTCTGCGATGCAAGCGAGCGTGCATACGGAGCTTGCATATATATTCGGTCCCTTGACGTATCGGGGAATATAAGGGTACAACTTCTTTGTGCAAAATCACGCGTTGCACCTTTAAAGACCATAAGTTTGGCTCGTCTGGAGCTTTGCGGGGCTGTCCTCCTTTCGTCACTTTACGATTCGATCACGAGATGTCTGAACCACAAAATACACGAGACGATTTTGTGGACAGACTCAACTATAGTTCTCCATTGGTTGCATAAACAACCTAATGTATTAAAGACTTTCGTAGCTAACCGAGTTGCGGAAATTCAGACGAAGACAAACATATTAGCATGGCGACATATTCGGTCATCCGATAATCCCGCGGACCTGTTATCACGCGGCACAACTCCCAGCAGTCTGACAAGCAACAAAATCTGGCGCTACGGGCCAGATTGGCTTGCAACTGACGAATCGTTATGGCCAACATCTTGCTTTGAGCCTCCTTCAGAAACGCCTGAAATGCGCAACATACAATGTTTTACAGTCACCAGTGCGCAGCCATTCGATCTATTATTACGGTATTCGTGCATAGACCGCCTACGCCGAATCATTTCTTATTGTTTACGATTTCGTCCGGCAAATCGAAAAACTGGACCCATTTCCATAGAGGAATTGGAACGCGCTAATAATATAATAATCAGTTCAACTCAGGCACACACTTTTTCTGAAGAGATCGCAGCTCTTAAATCAAAAATCGGTTTAAATTCCAAGAGCAAATTATTGTCGCTAAACCCGTTCATCGACGACCAGGGTATACTTCGCGTAGGCGGTCGACTGCAATATTCTAATCTAGAATATGACAAAAAACACCCGATACTTTTGCCAAAGGGTCATCACATCACCGACTTAATAATCCGCAACATTCATATTCGAAATTGTCATTCCGGTTTGACGTCAACTTTGTATAACGTTCGACAAACATACTGGCCAATCGATGGTAAAAATACTACCAGGAAAATAATCCGGAATTGCATCAAATGCTTTAGATTCAGCCCACCAATGACAACCTACCTGATGGGTAATTTGCCTACCACTCGTATTACCGAATCTAGACCGTTTTCAAATGTTGGAACGGACTACTGCGGGCCGTTTTTTATCAAAGAACGTCGTCATCGAAATCGGACGCGCGTTAAAGTTTACGTTGCGGTGTTTATCTGCTTTTCTACCAAGGCAGTTCATTTAGAAGTGGTGGGCGATCTAACCACGGACGCCTTTTTAGCAGCCTTGAAAAGATTCATCGCGAGGAGGGGTATTTGCAGTAACATCTATTCTGATAATGGTACTAATTTCGTCGGTGCCATCAACGAATTGAACGAACTTCACAGAGTTCTGCGAGAGGATGAGAAGGTCAATCGATTTGTCACTGACAAAAAGATTTCATGGCATTTTATGCCTGCCTTGTCTCCTCACTTCGGCGGACTCTGGGAAGCAGCTGTTAAGTCGTTCAAACATCACTTAAAACGTGTTGTCGGTGATCAACTTTTCACGTATGAGCAATTTGCCACGTTCGTAACCGAAATCGAGGGAATTCTAAATTCCCGACCGTTGACTCCTCTTTCTTCCGATCCAAATGATCCTGTAGCATTGACTCCTGCCCATTTCCTTATTGGTACCGCGATGACGAGTGTACCTGAAGCTGACTTCACCGCAAGTCCGAGCAATCGGCTGTCAAACTGGCAGCATATACAAAAAGTCAAACAGGACTTCTGGACCAGGTGGTCCAAGGAATACATCCACCAGCTACAAACACGGACCAAGTGGATGAAGGGATCCCACGACATCAAGGAAGGCACGGTTGTCATCCTGAAGGACGATCACCTGCCTCCACTCCAGTGGCATCTTGGAAGAATCTTGGAGATCCACCCCGGCATCGACAACGTCACACGTGCAGTTACGGTTAAAACCAGTAATGGTGTATATAAACGAAATGTGAAGCAACTCGCCCCCCTTCCGATTGCTTGCGATAATTGTTAAAAATTTCGAACTCGTTCATGGACAATTGCGTTACGATTACTAGTTTATTTTTATTTACGTTACCACTCGTTCATATATAATTACGTGATTCTATATTATATGTAGTTATAACAGCGGTAAGAATTTGTGTTTACTCGAGTTATATTAGTACTCGTCTAGCGTTTATTCCCGTAATTACTTTCTATTGCGGTTTCATATTTTATTCGTTCTATCCTATATCTTATTGTATTCTTTTTCTTATTCGCGCTACATTATTAGGATAATCCGACTAGTTTTATTGAACTATGCGTATAGTTCAACGGGGGGAGCATGTTCGGTCCCACCGAGATTTATCTTTAGATTTAGTCAATCGTCGCGAGGCAACAGCTGCGTAGAATTAAAGCTGAAAGCCATAAATAATGCCCTTCTCCGATTTCTCGCCATCCTTCGAAAACTAGAAGAATGCTAATTCTCGAGTGGCCGTACGCACGGTCCTCGAGGGTTTTTTAGCTGATGGCATTGGAAAGTGGCCGTAAAGTTCAATCCGGGAAATCCTCGCTCCGCGTACCACCCGCAATGTACCGGAGGTCTCGGATTCGAACAAGGCGGGCCTTATGGCCCGCTCAAGCGTCGACCAGGACAAGAGCGCAACCCCTCTTGTGCCACACGTGCGCGTGCCCCTTAACCGTCGTCACCGGACCCAAGTTTAGGGGCAATAAATTCGCCGCGAGCCACTTAGGCTAAATACTCGGGCTGTTCCGGGGTCCTGCAATTCGTTTTTTTTTCCAACTTTCCTGGTTTGACTTGTGGGTGGAGACTTCCTCCTCCACCGGTGAGGGTTGTCCGGAAGATTCTTCCCCTTCAGGTCAGCCAGCGAATGAGAATGACTTTTCCCCCAAATTGGGATGATTTCTCGGCACCAGCGAGGTGACCAGCGAGCGGACCCCGGGACAGAAGTTAGACTCGCACAGACTCGCATAGACTCGAAAAGAAGTTAGACTCGCATAGACTCGAACAGAAGTTAGATTCGAACAGACAGACTCGAACAGAGGTTAGTCTCGAACAGAGGTTAGACTCGAACCGAAGTTAGACTCGTTACTCGGAGACTCGCATAGAAGTGAGACTACATTCGTCACTCGTTAGAAAGACTAGACTCGTTACTCGGAGAACACAGAAGTTCGACTAGACTTCATTAGTTACTCGATCAGACAAACTCTTTACTCGGAAATTCTTCCTATTTCTTGTACCGCGAGAGTCTACTGGCTCCGTGAAACAGTTGCCCAAAGTTAATTCCGCAGGCAACAATTGTTATTTGTTACGTTATAATAAAAACATATTTAACCCGAACGAAACAATTCACATTCGTTGCAGCATTTCTAATCGTCCGCTTCTACTTGTGTTTCAGGAATGCGTTACAGGCTGCCAATGCAAACCTGGTTTGCTGAGAAACGAATCGGGCCAGTGCGTGCCTAAAGAGTCGTGTCGAACGTAGATGCTTTTAGATTTTTGTGGTTTTTCTCATTGAATGTTTTAGTACTTTAGGAATAATTTTCTCAGTTTGTAATAAATCGTTTAACAAATTCAACGGCCGATGAGGTTGACCGCTGTCCACCAAATGAAGATTGGAACGAGTGCGGTACAGCCTGTCCACCAAATGAAGATTGGAACGAGTGCGGTACAGCCTGTCCACCAAATGAAGATTGGAACGAGTGCGGTACAGCCTGTCCACCAAATGAAGATTGGAACGAGTGCGGTACAGCCTGTCCACCAAATGAAGATTGGAACGAGTGCGGTACAGCCTGTCCACCAACTTGCAAAAACCCTGGGCCAAAAATTTTCACGCTGGTTAGTATTGCAAGCCTACAATTTCAGAAACGAAGAAATTGCATTCGTTGCAGCATTTCTAATCGTCCGCTTCTACTTGTGTTTCAGGAATGCGTTACAGGCTGCCAATGCAAACCTGGTTTGCTGAGAAACGAATCGGGCCAGTGCGTGCCTAAAGAGTCGTGTCGAACGTAGATGCTTTTAGATTTTTGTGGTTTTTCTCATTCAATGTTTTAGTACTTTAGGAATAATTTTCTCAGTTTGTAATAAATCGTTTAACAAATTCAACGGCCGATGAGGTTGACCGCTGTCCACCAAATGAAGATTGGAACGAGTGCGGTACAGCCTGTCCACCAACTTGCAAAAACCCTGGGCCAAAAATTTTCACGCTGGTTAGTATTGCAAGCCTACAATTTCAGAAACGAAGAAATTGCATTCGTTGCAGCATTTCTAATCGTCCGCTTCTACTTGTGTTTCAGGAATGCGTTACAGGCTGCCAATGCAAACCTGGTTTGCTGAGAAACGAATCGGGCCAGTGCGTGCCTAAAGAGTCGTGTCGAACGTAGAAGCTTTTAGATTTTTGTGGTTTTTCTCATTCAATGATTTAGTACTTTAGGAATAATTTTCCTGATACACAAGTAGAAGCGGACGATTAGAAATGCTGCAACGAATGCAACTTCTTCGTTTCTGAAATTGTAGGCTTGCAATACTAACCAGCGTGAAAATTTTTGGCCCAGGGTTTTTGCAAGTTGGTGGACAGGCTGTACCGCACTCGTTCCAATCTTCATTTGGTGGACAGGCTGTACCGCACTCGTTCCAATCTTCATTTGGTGGACAGGCTGTACCGCACTCGTTCCAATCTTTATTTGGTGGACAGGCTGTACCGCACTCGTTCCAATCTTCATTTGGTGGACAGGCTGTACCGCACTCGTTCCAATCTTCATTTGGTGGACAGGCTGTACCGCACTCGTTCCAATCTTCATTTGGTGGACAGGCTGTACCGCACTCGTTCCAATCTTCATTTGGTGGACAGGCTGTACCGCACTCGTTCCAATCTTCATTTGGTGGACAGGCTGTACCGCACTCGTTCCAATCTTCATTTGGTGGACAGGCTGTACCGCACTCGTTCCAATCTTCATTTGGTGGACAGGCTGTACCGCACTCGTTCCAATCTTCATTTGGTGGACAGGCTGTACCGCACTCGTTCCAATCTTCATTTGGTGGACAGGCTGTACCGCACTCGTTCCAATCTTCATTTGGTGGACAGGCTGTACCGCACTCGTTCCAATCTTCATTTGGTGGACAGGCTGTACCGCACTCGTTCCAATCTTCATTTGGTGGACAGGCTGTACCGCACTCGTTCCAATCTTCATTTGGTGGACAGGCTGTACCGCACTCGTTCCAATCTTC
Source organism: Halictus rubicundus (assembly GCF_050948215.1). Lineage (NCBI taxonomy): Eukaryota > Metazoa > Arthropoda > Insecta > Hymenoptera > Halictidae > Halictus > Halictus rubicundus. Next base: position 26,700 of record NW_027488937.1, read on the forward strand.
ATTTGGTGGACAGGCTGTACCGCACTCGTTCCAATCTTCATTTGGTGGACAGGCTGTACCGCACTCGTTCCAATCTTCATTTGGTGGACAGGCTGTACCGCACTCGTTCCAATCTTCATTTGGTGGACAGGCTGTACCGCACTCGTTCCAATCTTCATTTGGTGGACAGGCTGTACCGCACTCGTTCCAATCTTCATTTGGTGGACAGGCTGTACCGCACTCGTTCCAATCTTCATTTGGTGGACAGGCTGTACCGCACTCGTTCCAATCTTCATTTGGTGGACAGGCTGTACCGCACTCGTTCCAATCTTCATTTGGTGGACAGGCTGTACCGCACTCGTTCCAATCTTCATTTGGTGGACAGGCTGTACCGCACTCGTTCCAATCTTCATTTGGTGGACAGGCTGTACCGCACTCGTTCCAATCTTCATTTGGTGGACAGGCTGTACCGCACTCGTTCCAATCTTCATTTGGTGGACAGGCTGTACCGCACTCGTTCCAATCTTCATTTGGTGGACAGGCTGTACCGCACTCGTTCCAATCTTCATTTGGTGGACAGCGGTCAACCTCATCGTCCGTTGAATTTGTTAAACGATTTATTACAAACTGAGAAAATTATTCCTAAAGTACTAAAACATTGAATGAGAAAAACCACAAAAATCTAAAAGCTTCTACGTTCGACACGACTCTTTAGGCACGCACTGGCCCGATTCGTTTCTCAGCAAACCAGGTTTGCATTGGCAGCCTGTAACGCATTCCTGAAACACAAGTAGAAGCGGACGATTAGAAATGCTGCAACGAATGCAATTTCTTCGTTTCTGAAATTGTAGGCTTGCAATACTAACCAGCGTGAAAATTTTTGGCCCAGGGTTTTTGCAAGTTGGTGGACAGGCTGTACCGCACTCGTTCCAATCTTCATTTGGTGGACAGGCTGTACCGCACTCGTTCCAATCTTCATTTGGTGGACAGGCTGTACCGCACTCGTTCCAATCTTCATTTGGTGGACAGGCTGTACCGCACTCGTTCCAATCTTCATTTGGTGGACAGCGGTCAACCTCATCGTCCGTTGAATTTGTTAAACGATTTATTACAAACTGAGAAAATTATTCCTAAAGTACTAAAACATTCAATGAGAAAAACCACAAAAATCTAAAAGCTTCTACGTTCGACACGACTCTTTAGGCACGCACTGGCCCGATTCGTTTCTCAGCAAACCAGGTTTGCATTGGCAGCCTGTAACGCATTCCTGAAACACAAGTAGAAGCGGACGATTAGAAATGCTGCAACGAATGCAATTTCTTCGTTTCTGAAATTGTAGGCTTGCAATACTAACCAGCGTGAAAATTTTTGGCCCAGGGTTTTTGCAAGTTGGTGGACAGGCTGTACCGCACTCGTTCCAATCTTCATTTGGTGGACAGGCTGTACCGCACTCGTTCCAATCTTCATTTGGTGGACAGCGGTCAACCTCATCGGCCGTTGAATTTGTTAAACGATTTATTACAAACTGAGAAAATTATTCCTAAAGTACTAAAACATTGAATGAGAAAAACCACAAAAATCTAAAAGCTTCTACGTTCGACACGACTCTTTAGGCACGCACTGGCCCGATTCGTTTCTCAGCAAACCAGGTTTGCATTGGCAGCCTGTAACGCATTCCTGAAACACAAGTAGAAGCGGACGATTAGAAATGCTGCAACGAATGCAATTTCTTCGTTTCTGAAATTGTAGGCTTGCAATACTAACCAGCGTGAAAATTTTTGGCCCAGGGTTTTTGCAAGTTGGTGGACAGGCTGTACCGCACTCGTTCCAATCTTCATTTGGTGGACAGGCTGTACCGCACTCGTTCCAATCTTCATTTGGTGGACAGCGGTCAACCTCATCGGCCGTTGAATTTGTTAAACGATTTATTACAAACTGAGAAAATTATTCCTAAAGTACTAAAACATTGAATGAGAAAAACCACAAAAATCTAAAAGCTTCTACGTTCGACACGACTCTTTAGGCACGCACTGGCCCGATTCGTTTCTCAGCAAACCAGGTTTGCATTGGCAGCCTGTAACGCATTCCTGAAACACAAGTAGAAGCGGACGATTAGAAATGCTGCAACGAATGCAATTTCTTCGTTTCTGAAATTGTAGGCTTGCAATACTAACCAGCGTGAAAATTTTTGGCCCAGGGTTTTTGCAAGTTGGTGGACAGGCTGTACCGCACTCGTTCCAATCTTCATTTGGTGGACAGGCTGTACCGCACTCGTTCCAATCTTCATTTGGTGGACAGCGGTCAACCTCATCGGCCGTTGAATTTGTTAAACGATTTATTACAAACTGAGAAAATTATTCCTAAAGTACTAAAACATTGAATGAGAAAAACCACAAAAATCTAAAAGCATCTACGTTCGACACGACTCTTTAGGCACGCACTGGCCCGATTCGTTTCTCAGCAAACCAGGTTTGCATTGGCAGCCTGTAACGCATTCCTGAAACACAAGTAGAAGCGGACGATTAGAAATGCTGCAACGAATGCAATTTCTTCGTTTCTGAAATTGTAGGCTTGCAATACTAACCAGCGTGAAAATTTTTGGCCCAGGGTTTTTGCAAGTTGGTGGACAGGCTGTACCGCACTCGTTCCAATCTTCATTTGGTGGACAGGCTGTACCGCACTCGTTCCAATCTTCATTTGGTGGACAGGCTGTACCGCACTCGTTCCAATCTTTATTTGGTGGACAGGCTGTACCGCACTCGTTCCAATCTTCATTTGGTGGACAGGCTGTACCGCACTCGTTCCAATCTTCATTTGGTGGACAGGCTGTACCGCACTCGTTCCAATCTTCATTTGGTGGACAGGCTGTACCGCACTCGTTCCAATCTTCATTTGGTGGACAGGCTGTACCGCACTCGTTCCAATCTTCATTTGGTGGACAGGCTGTACCGCACTCGTTCCAATCTTCATTTGGTGGACAGGCTGTACCGCACTCGTTCCAATCTTCATTTGGTGGACAGGCTGTACCGCACTCGTTCCAATCTTCATTTGGTGGACAGGCTGTACCGCACTCGTTCCAATCTTCATTTGGTGGACAGGCTGTACCGCACTCGTTCCAATCTTCATTTGGTGGACAGGCTGTACCGCACTCGTTCCAATCTTCATTTGGTGGACAGGCTGTACCGCACTCGTTCCAATCTTCATTTGGTGGACAGGCTGTACCGCACTCGTTCCAATCTTCATTTGGTGGACAGGCTGTACCGCACTCGTTCCAATCTTCATTTGGTGGACAGGCTGTACCGCACTCGTTCCAATCTTCATTTGGTGGACAGGCTGTACCGCACTCGTTCCAATCTTCATTTGGTGGACAGGCTGTACCGCACTCGTTCCAATCTTCATTTGGTGGACAGGCTGTACCGCACTCGTTCCAATCTTCATTTGGTGGACAGGCTGTACCGCACTCGTTCCAATCTTCATTTGGTGGACAGGCTGTACCGCACTCGTTCCAATCTTCATTTGGTGGACAGGCTGTACCGCACTCGTTCCAATCTTCATTTGGTGGACAGGCTGTACCGCACTCGTTCCAATCTTCATTTGGTGGACAGGCTGTACCGCACTCGTTCCAATCTTCATTTGGTGGACAGGCTGTACCGCACTCGTTCCAATCTTCATTTGGTGGACAGCGGTCAACCTCATCGTCCGTTGAATTTGTTAAACGATTTATTACAAACTGAGAAAATTATTCCTAAAGTACTAAAACATTCAATGAGAAAAACCACAAAAATCTAAAAGCTTCTACGTTCGACACGACTCTTTAGGCACGCACTGGCCCGATTCGTTTCTCAGCAAACCAGGTTTGCATTGGCAGCCTGTAACGCATTCCTGAAACACAAGTAGAAGCGGACGATTAGAAATGCTGCAACGAATGCAATTTCTTCGTTTCTGAAATTGTAGGCTTGCAATACTAACCAGCGTGAAAATTTTTGGCCCAGGGTTTTTGCAAGTTGGTGGACAGGCTGTACCGCACTCGTTCCAATCTTCATTTGGTGGACAGGCTGTACCGCACTCGTTCCAATCTTCATTTGGTGGACAGCGGTCAACCTCATCGGCCGTTGAATTTGTTAAACGATTTATTACAAACTGAGAAAATTATTCCTAAAGTACTAAAACATTCAATGAGAAAAACCACAAAAATCTAAAAGCTTCTACGTTCGACACGACTCTTTAGGCACGCACTGGCCCGATTCGTTTCTCAGCAAACCAGGTTTGCATTGGCAGCCTGTAACGCATTCCTGAAACACAAGTAGAAGCGGACGATTAGAAATGCTGCAACGAATGCAATTTCTTCGTTTCTGAAATTGTAGGCTTGCAATACTAACCAGCGTGAAAATTTTTGGCCCAGGGTTTTTGCAAGTTGGTGGACAGGCTGTACCGCACTCGTTCCAATCTTCATTTGGTGGACAAGCTGTACCGCACTCGTTCCAATCTTCATTTGGTGGACAGCGGTCAACCTCATCGGCCTTTGAATTTGTTAAACGATTTATTACAAACTGAGAAAATTATTCCTAAAGTACTAAAACATTGAATGAGAAAAACCACAAAAATCTAAAAGCTTCTACGTTCGACACGACTCTTTAGGCACGCACTGGCCCGATTCGTTTCTCAGCAAACCAGGTTTGCATTGGCAGCCTGTAACGCATTCCTGAAACACAAGTAGAAGCGGACGATTAGAAATGCTGCAACGAATGCAATTTCTTCGTTTCTGAAATTGTAGGCTTGCAATACTAACCAGCGTGAAAATTTTTGGCCCAGGGTTTTTGCAAGTTGGTGGACAGGCTGTACCGCACTCGTTCCAATCTTCATTTGGTGGACAGGCTGTACCGCACTCGTTCCAATCTTCATTTGGTGGACAGCGGTCAACCTCATCGGCCGTTGAATTTGTTAAACGATTTATTACAAACTGAGAAAATTATTCCTAAAGTACTAAAACATTGAATGAGAAAAACCACAAAAATCTAAAAGCATCTACGTTCGACACGACTCTTTAGGCACGCACTGGCCCGATTCGTTTCTCAGCAAACCAGGTTTGCATTGGCAGCCTGTAACGCATTCCTGAAACACAAGTAGAAGCGGACGATTAGAAATGCTGCAACGAATGCAATTTCTTCGTTTCTGAAATTGTAGGCTTGCAATACTAACCAGCGTGAAAATTTTTGGCCCAGGGTTTTTGCAAGTTGGTGGACAGGCTGTACCGCACTCGTTCCAATCTTCATTTGGTGGACAGCGGTCAACCTCATCGGCCGTTGAATTTGTTAAACGATTTATTACAAACTGAGAAAATTATTCCTAAAGTACTAAAACATTGAATGAGAAAAACCACAAAAATCTAAAAGCTTCTACGTTCGACACGACTCTTTAGGCACGCACTGGCCCGATTCGTTTCTCAGCAAACCAGGTTTGCATTGGCAGCCTGTAACAGAGTTGGGCAAAAATTTATTTTAAAATTTCGAATAGAAATAAATGAAATCTATTTTTTATTCGAACTCGTTTCTCTCGGATACATATTCACCGCAGTCTATCCGTCGGATACTTTTCACGATTTTCATTTGTCGTCCGTGGGTCATCCGAATTGCGGAGCAACGGCTATGCGTATCCGACGCCTCTAGCGGCGAGATTTTTTATTTGAGAGAATGTATCCGAAGATACAGCTGATGAGTTGGAAAGTATCTTTGATTTTTATTCGATAGTTTTTAGCAGCGCCCCCATGTATTCGACGGTCAATTTCGTCAGATACTCGCAACTCAGAATGTATCTTAGATTTTCGACGTACGATTTTTGCGTGGCCCAGAGATTTATTCGGATGGTCGATGTAGGGAAGATGATTTATTCGATTTTTTATTCGAGACGAGCATGAGGAATAAATGAAAATCAAATGTATCTTTTATTCGAAATTGTATTCGAAGTTCGGATAAAAGACCGAGCGACGTTGCCAAGTCATAATACTTACGTTGTAATATGCAAGTACGTACTATGGTATAGTGACTCCCATTAATATTCAAACACTATTTATTAATTAAACGATTGTTTAAACCAATGAATTTGTATCATTTAAACGAATTTTTAAACACATACATGTTCATTATTTAAACAATTGTTTAAGCAAATAGATTTGTATTATTTAAACAGATGTTTACATAGGTAAATGTTTATTATTTAAATGACTGTTTAATAAATGAATTTTTATTATTTAATCAGATCTTTCAACCGATACATTTTTATTACTTAAACGATTGTTTAAACAAATAAATTTTTATTATTGAAACAAATGTTTAAACCAATACATTTTTATTATTTAAACAATTGTTTAAACAAATAAAATTTTATTATTTAAACAATTATTTAAACAAATACATTTTTATTACTTAAACGGTTGTTTAAACAAATAAATTTTTATTATTTAAACAATTGTTTAAACAAATAAATTTTTATTATTGAAACAAATGTTTAAACCAATACATTTTTATTACTTACACGGTTGTTTAAACAAATAAATTTTTATTATTGAAACAAATGTTTAAACCAATACATTTTTATTATTTAAACAATTGTTTAAACAAATAAATTTTTATTATTGAAACAAATGTTTAAACCAGTACATTTTTATTACTTAAAATATTGTTTAAACAAACACATTTTTATTACTTAAACAATTTACGTCACCTTTTGCAATGAGTAAAAGTCTTTATAATAAAAGGAAATGTCATTGGGTTTCACCATCGGTACTCTGCTGGATATTAAGGTATTAAGACAATTTTATAAAGAACTCTTTAGATTATGTATTATGTACAGGTATACGTACATAGGCATTGCATGCTATGGCATTTTTCTGTCTACGGTTCTGAATTACCGACTCTGTAGAACATGCAGAAATTTAGAATCAAAGACATCGATGATTTAAATTATCTGGAACAGTACTAAATAAATAACAAGTTAACCATTGAAACAGTGAATTAAAAAATTATTACTGAAAATATATATTTATGACGACAATTATCAGTGGATAGGCATAATTTTTTAACGAAGTTTACTGCAAATTTCATGCTGATATCTCTTACGGTTCAACATTTATTGTAAAATGTCACGAAATTTCTCGACCCAGCACGGTGTCCGGCCGTCCAAGGCTGTGTATCGCGATGCAGCATTCGCTTCAGATAATTTTAATTTCGTTAATTTTAAAATGTTCATCTTTTTAAAAAATAGGTCTGTAAAGAGGACACGTGGGGCTATATCCTCATTTTTTTGCAAATTTTTAAAAAGTTCCCTTCTATGAAAAGATTGCATTTGTTGAAAACAACGCACACCTTCGGCCAAAAAGAAAGTAACACATGTTTCGTTCTTCTACTCTCGGAATCATTCAGCAGGGATCGACGTCTGACGTTGCACACATATACATATGTATATCGTCGCCTGTGATTGCACATATATATGCATATATTTGTAGCCGCTTCGACTGCGGCGAACGTAGATAGAAAAGGACAGCATGCAAACACGGCCGCGTGGCCGAAGGCGCTAGAAAAAGGCAGCACAACCCGATGATATTATTATTCGATTTGTACCGTGTTTGGGCTTATTTTGTTCAGGAAAACATTTTCAATCGGTAGGTAATGATATCATTATGGTAACGTTAATAAGAAATAATATTAGGTATAGTTGGTAAACGCCAATACGCTACTGGTTACAATGTTGCCTCTGATACTGAATCACGACCCTATGGAGCGTCGCGTCATGTGCCGCCTGGAGACAACAATGTAAGCGTTTCACCATCACTTATTAATAACAATAAAATGTGTGTTACAATTCATAATTCTGCCATGGGAACATTATTAATCGATTGCAAATAGTTTGCTGATGAAAACAAGTCTAAACACGTCACAAATCTGATAAGTTAGACGGTGCCAGTATTGAAACGTTTCCTTCGAAGTTTATCAACGAATTTTATTTCACTAGCTGACCGTTCCATTTCGATAGAGTCCGCTGCCGTACCAGAGCATGTTCTACAGAGTCGGTAATTCAGAACCGTAGACAGAAAAATGCCATAGCATGCAATGCCTACATATGTACGTGTACCTGTACATAATACATAATCTAAAGAGTTCTTTATAAAATTGTCTTAATAACTTAACATCCAGCAGAGTACCAATGGTGAAACCCAATGACATTTCCTTTTCTTATAAATAGTTTTACTCACTGCAAAACGTGACGTAAATTGTTTAAGTAATAAAAATGTGTTTGTTTAAACAATCCTTTAAGTAATAAAAATGTACTGGTTTAAACATTTGTTTCAATAATACAAATGTACTGGTTCAAACATTTGTTTTAATAATAAAAATGTATTTGTTTAAACAATTGTTTAAATAATAAAAATTTAATTGTGAAAACTAGCGTTTAACTAGTAAAAATGTACTGGTGTAAACATTTGTTTCAATAATAAAAATTTATTTGTTTAAACAATTGTTTAAATAATAAAAATTTATTTGTGTAAACTAGCGTTTAACTAGTAAAAATGTACTGGTGTAAACATTTGTTTCAATAATAAAAATTTATTTGTTTAAACAATTGTTTAAATAATACAAATTTATTTGTGTAAGCTAGCGTTTAACTAGTAAAAATGTACTGGTGTAAACATTTGTTTCAATAACAAAAATTTATTTGTTCAAACAATTGTTTAAATAATCAAAATTTATTTATGTAAACAAGCGTTAAAAGTTTAAACGATAAAAAGTGTTCGATTGTTAATGGTAGTCACTGTACCGTGGTACGTATTTACGTATTATGGCTTGGCAACGTCGGATAAAAAAGTCGGCCATCCGACCATCGAATACAATTTCGAATAAAAGATACATTTCATTTTCATCTCTGCCAAATACTCGTCCCGAATAAATCCTCAAACAATCGTCTGGCCACATCGAGCTTCGGATATCGAATAAAAGTTACGAATAAATTTCGCCGCGACATCTGCCTTCGAATACATTCTGAAATTAATTTTTATTCGACGCCTAAAATCGTTCGGATGGTCGGCGGACGCCGAGTATCTACAAATAAATCCGTCGAATAAATGGGGGCGTTGCAATCGACCATCCGAATAAATCCTGACGTAGCCAGAAAATCATCCGGAGGCACGTCGAATACAAATCTCGAAACCAGACGCTCGTCGAATAAAGATACAAATAACTGCTCGCGATTCATCCGACTTCGAATAGAAACAAAAGAACAGAGAATTTGTATCCGAAGGCGCTTCAAATAAATTTTTCATCGGATACTGCCCAACTCTGCAACCGGGTATCGCGGTGGGGCTCGCTAGCACCCGATGACGTACTGCCAAGCGTCTTGGCGCGCTCGCGGATGGAAATGATGGGAATGTCTACGGATGACGATAGTAATAACTTATAATTAACTTATCTTCTACCTTAACCTATGATGCGTCGCGGCCGGCGCCATCAACCACACGTCGGTCGCCCGACGTGACAAGGAATAGATTCGGGATAAAATCGTTTGTTCTTTGTGACTGCAAGACGGGTTATATTCAAGACTTTATTGTTTATACGGGGGCTGGTACCACTATAGGGACCGAACATAAGGACTATGGTAAATCAGGAACTATTGTAATGTCCCTCCTAGAACCATATCTAGGTAAAGGTCACACCCTTTACGTCGACAATTGGTACGCGAGCCCCGCATTATCTGATGAATTGCATAAAAATTGTACAAATGCGTGTGGCACTGTAAAAAAAAAGAGGAGAAAAGGAATGCCGAAAATGAACGAAAAATTAAAAAGAGGAGAAGCGTGCTTTCGCTCGGCTGAAAATATGTTAGCCATAAAATGGCAGGATAAAAAAGAGGTTTTTATGCTTTCTACAATACATAAGGAAGACTTTGTGGATGTTCCAAAACGCTACAGTGCACAAGAAATTGTACAGAAACCATCTTGTGTACATGCCTATAATAAATTGCTGGGTGCTGTAGTCAGGATCGACATGGTCATCAGCACTATAAATTGTACCCAAAAAACAACGAAGTGGTACAAAAAATATTTCTTTCATATGATTGAAATGTGTTTATGGAATTCATATTGCCTATACAAATTGGAAACCGGTAAAACAATATCAATTGCAAAATTTCAACTGAAATTAATCGATCAAATTTTAAAGAAATTTTGGGGAAAAGCAAGCCGTCATGTAACTATGTGTAGCAATCGGGAGTAGTAATTTATAAGCTGCAACTCGCGCCGAGAAGTCAAATGACATTGCAGACTAGCAGTTGGGGGATTTTATGAAACCCATTTTTCGCAAGACACTCCTTGAATCAATCCTGACATCCCGAAATTTGTATTAATTTAAAAAAAGGAAACGCTCCGTTACAAGTGAAACATTAACCCGGAAATAGGCTACGAAATTTGCAAGAATCTCTTAAACTTAAAGTATTATGAAACAATCATGCTGTTACAATCATCCGTTAATTGTAACGCCTAAATGACAATCGCTTTGAAAAACACGAACAACCCATTTCTTCCATTCGCCGATAAAGAAAAATTAACAGATATTATCGATCAGCTGTTGAAAGAAAATATTATTCGTCCAAGCAGTTCGCCTTACGCAAGTCAAATAGTATTAGTTGTCACGTGCGTAACAGATTTGGCGACCCGAGGGGCCAGAAAAAGGCTCGCATCTGGTCGAGTCCTTGGTCAAACCTCATAAAACAATTTTCAAAAAATTGCAGGACGGTTGGGGACGTGTACGATCAAAAAACCATAAACCCAAAATCTTTGTAACACCCAAAATATAATAAACCTCCTACTCCCAACGTCCCACACAGACCACACCCACTGCCATATCTACGCCAATCAGAGAAACATACACTCGTCCCCACAAAACGTAGACACAACCAATAGAAATGTAACCCAAAAAAACTTAGTAGCTAAGTTCAAACTGGCACTCACTCGAGATCCGAATTCCGAACCGCCAACACGACTTCGTACAATTCCGATTTTAATAAACAGTTCTAACCCTTAGCGCTCGAATGGCGACTGTAAGGCACCACTAAAAATTGCTGTATTATTTTTTAAAATATGTTTTACATTATTAAGTTTGTTTCAATTTAATAAATTACTAAACATTTCAGTATTGTACGAGTAAATTGCACCATTTTCGTATGTATAACATGAAAAAAATATATTGAAGGGTGTTTGGGATTGGCTGCGCGTGGCGTCAGATCTCGAACGCGAGATCCACCGCGCCGCCCCGCTATTGGCAGGTGCTATTGTCGCCGCGAGATCGACGGTCGATCGACGACGAGTCGTGCCATAGGCTGTCACCGCCGGATCGATTATCGACGCCGCTATTAGAATTCTAATTGGCCCGGGTTCAAATTCCGCCAAATCATCATTCCGGCGGTGATAGAAAACCGCTCGCGACTCGTCGACGATCAGATCGTTAGTTCATCTCCCAACGTCAACATCGCGAAATAGTTCTCTCAAAATCGTTAAATAGTAGCTCAGACGTCGCGCGTCGTGGGACCGGTCTAGCTACATCAATTCGGTTTCGGGATTCTCTCCTCAGCCCAGCTGAGAATAATCATAATTCTCTCGGTTTCATACATTTATTGTAACCTGAAGTCCAACCGGTGGGCTTCACATTGTACATATTCTTTGTAAAATTACTCAGTGTAAGTGACGTCCGTTCGACGGTAGAATAAAGTGCTCGTCCCGTACAGCATAATTTATTTTCCGTCCCAATCCGTAACAAAGGGAAATATTCTAGGTCGGAAGAAATGTTTCGTTTTGGAGTTAAAATAGCTTCGAGTGCAAAGGGTTAATAGTTAATCCGGTTCGCGTTCCACTACCCGAGTCCCGATCCCGGGTAAATTCCTTCAGTGGTTTGACCCAAAAGTAAAGACAAATATATCACGTCGCGATCGGTCCGTAAATCGGTACATCGCACAGTGCGGACAAACAGCCTGGTTTCGGCACTTCTCGTAGTTTGGTTATTAATGTATATATAGAGGAAATTTTTTACAGATAATTATATTTACCAATATAGTTAATAATTTTAACAAAAGAAAAAAAATTTTGTTTTTAAATTTATTATTAAAAATTACCAATTTTAATTTTAAAAACTAACAAGTTTAGAACAAAATTAATAATAAATGGACCATATGTAAAATTAACAATAATAAACTTAAACAAATTATAATACTAGTAAATAAAATTAATAAACTTAAGAAAACGCTATTCGCTACTCGAGTCATTCTCAGTACTTTGATTCCGATCCAAAATCGTTGACTCTCGTGATCTTGCTCATTTCTTATTAAGAACTGATCAATTTCAGTAAAATTGCAAGATTTGCTTTTTGTTGTAGTTTCTCGATATGTTGAAATAAGCGAATCGGATGTGAGTAAAAGATAATTGAATAAGTCGGAGTTCGTGTCCTGTCTGTCCTGGTTTTTCGTGTATAATTCAGACGATATTTTCTGATTTCTTTGTGTCCCGCTTCTAATGCCTCCTCAGACAGAAGTCCCATTGGCACATCAAAATGATTAATAATGTCACACCCATGAATTAAAACTTTATGTATGGTTATAGGCATGTAGTACCAATTGTATTTTTCTATGTATAAATCTAATTATATATCATATCAAACATATATTAAAAATAAATTAAGAATACATAAAAATGATTGATATATAATTATTGCAAAATTTTATTATGCATAGAAATGATTATTATATTAATGATTATTATTAACAATTTCCATCCTAATACGCATGTTTTGCAAAAGAAATGTATTTCATATCGTGATATACACGAATATTGAACTTTTCCAGTAAATTCCCCACTGTAACTGTGCGCGAACAAATGGCAAAATTTTTTACAAAAATCCAAATTTGTTTACAAATGTATACTTATTGTTAATTATTCAAAGAAAATGAAATTTAACAATATAACTAATACATTTAAAAAGAAAATAACAAATTTTCCACGATAGGTCCTAAAGGAAAGATATGGACACTCCTTAAAAGGTTTATAAAATTAAGAGTCACAAAAAGTGGCAGACAAAACTATGAAATTCTTAAACTATAATAAGTAATGTATCCGAATAATCGCACGTTTTTTCATTTTCATTGCCGTTTTTGTTTTATGTTAATTTGAAGTTTTATATGCATTTAACAAATAAAACCACCCTTGAAAATTTGTGCAAAAAATAAATCTACTTTATTAAATGTAAAAAGAATGCATGTTCCTTGGTAAGCACTTTCCATTACACAGAATTTTTATTGCAGACTCATTTACAGTTAATGTAATATTTTTCGATTTTTGGCACTTTAGAGAGTGCCTCCAAGGCCAAATTTTTTTACAAAAATCTAAATTTGGTCACTAATGCATATGTAATGGCAATTAGTCACAAAAAATTAAATTTAACAATAAAATTAATGAATTGAAAAAAAGAAAACAATTTTTATGCATAAAAATAATTGTTAAATGATTTTTAAATGAATAATAATATGGATTTCCGGCTAATATGCAGTTCTGCCAAAGGAAATTTTGGTACGTCGTCAAATAAACATGTAGTGAGATGTGCCGAGTTGTCCGCACTGTGCATCGTCGCGAACGTAACATAGTACATAAGAAAAATGGTGAATTACGAGTATGCGTGGATTATCGCGAATTGAATAAGATCACCATTACAGATAATTTTCCGACGCCATTGATACACGATCACCGTGATCGACTGCGAGATAGAAATTATTTCAGTAGCTCGATTTAAGGAATAGTTTTCACCGCGTTAAAGTAGGAGAATCATCGGTAAGATATACGTCCTATAAAATGCTATTTGGTTTTACGAACGGACCCCTCGAGCGAGCTGGTCGAGGATATAAACATCTCTTCTCTATTGTTGACGGATTTACGAGATTTATTCAATTGTATCCGTGTAAATGAACTATAACCGACGAAGCGATAAAACACTGAAAAGATTAGTTTAGGTCGTACGGTAAACGCACGCGATTAATGAGCGCTCGCTGTACTTGGTTTACTGGCGTGCAATTTTCTGACTTTATGCGCGAAAAATCCATTGATCATTTGTTAATTGCAGATGGCACGCCACGCGCCAATGGACAAGTCGAACGCTTCAACAGAACAATAACATCGATACTAGCGAAATTATCCGAGCATCCTAATAAGTGGGACCAAGTTCTCGATTTAGTAGAATACTCATTGAATAACACGATTTCTTGATCGATTGGGGATACGCCCAGCAGATTATTGTTTGGTGTAAAGTCCACGACAACATTCGCCCCGTGTTAGAGTCTCAAATTGAGAAGGATTCAGATCTTGAAACCGTTAGAAATGATGCGGTAGCCTGTATAAAACATTGTCAACGGGAAAACAAGCTAATTATAACGGAAAAAGGAAGCCCACGTCTTTGTATAGGGAAGAAGATTGCGTGGTAATACGGAATTATGGCACTACTCTAGGAGTAAATAAGAAATTGCTTGCTAAATTTAAAGGGCCTTACGCCGTAAAAAAAAAAAACATGATTCGACCGATACATGGTAGCCGATTGAGAAGGATTTCAAGTCACACAATTGCCGTATACTGGTTCCGTGAGTGCCGAATATATGAAGTCCTGGACCCGTGCTCGATCGGTTACATAGAAACCATTTCATTAATATTAATTAATAGGTCCCCTCGTATCTCCGACAATAGCCAACCATGTGAGTGGATGTGGATCGATAGCATAAGCCGCGGACGGGACTAAAACGGTTTGCCGTACGAGGGGCGAGACGAAAGCACGTGGCACCCCTGCACCGGTGGTGTGCGCTACACAAAAGATACATCGATGGGGGAAGCGTTTTGCCTGGGGCAGACGTATCTCCCCATCACTGGTCAATACTAGCGATGGGGAGGATAGGGGCCGCCGAGAACGTCTCTTTCGTACAGCTCCCATCTTCGTCGCGCTTCGGTGCCATTTGCCTCCATCACCATGTGCCATGTGCGCTGGTTATGCCGCTGCACAAAAGAGACGTTGGCGGGAGAAGCGTTTTGCCTGCAGCATGCATCCGCGCCTATCGCTGGTCTATACCGTGGTCCAGTTTATGGTCAGAATGGCCGAGCTATGGGTAATAACGCTTTCTAGAGATTGCGTTGAGCGTGTGCGTGATGTCATTGCAAACAGTTTCGGCCGAGCAGTGGAAAAATAAGCGACGAGTAATTAAAAGCGACGATCAATTAAAAAAAGAAAACGCGTTGTTACTGCGTAACGGGAAAAATAGTTTGATGCGGGAGCTCGAGAAAGAAAGTCATACGAAATATGTATTTCCAACCTTGTAATTTACGATCTAATAAGATTTGTGTTTGAATTCCTATTTTCTATATTAGAGAAATCAATATTAATTCTTTCCTTAAATAAAACTCCTTCATTTTAGTATTTTTCTAGCAACTCCGACTAATTGAAATTTTCACAAAATTTTTCTACGCCATGTAGTAAACCAATTCTCAAAAACAAAAATCCAAGTCGTACAGTCCGATATTAAAATAGTTATCGTTTTTAACCCCTTGCAGTACGATTTATTTTATGGTTACAGAGATTAGAACTCTTTTGTGATTCATCATTTCCTAGAAAAGAAAAGAAAATTTCTGTGTATTGTATGCATTTTACTAATTTTTCTATCCGTGCCTGTATTGAAAATTTGAAGACTGCATTTGATAAATACATATGTGTCACTTACAGGATGTTCCAAAAATGTACTTCCTCGAAAGGGATGATTCCTGAGGTCATTTCGAGCAACTTTTTCCTTTACGAAAAGGAACTTTATCCATTACGGTTCCAACTCCGCCAACACCAACACCATGCTCTGCTGTATCCGCGCTTTGATTGGCTCGCGTTATTCGTTAATAAATTTTTAACGGAGCCGAGGAGAACAGTTTTGGAAAGATAATAGTTGCTTCAAATGACCTTGGGAATCTCCTCTTTCAAGGAAGTACATTTTGGTACACCCTGTATATTCTGCAATGATTATACATCGACGACGAAATAATCTGTTCGAGATCCCTATAACGAGTCTGACTCGATGTAAGTAGTGCAAGAGATTAAGAGTATCCGAATATTAATGAGAGTCGTTGAATGTGAAGATTATAACCCTCAAAGCAGAAGTCGGCGAAAAGAGTACATTTCGGTTCGCGCGTAACTGCGCGTGGCGCGTTAAGGCGACACCCGTATCAATAGGATTCCACATTACGCATGAAGTACTATGTATTGACAATCTCGCGACGAAAAGTTTCAGAACCGTAACCCGGGCCCAGAGGGCCCGGATGCATTTTCTTCAATCAACATCCTCTGCTGCCGCGACTTGGGGACACCCGCTTTGCCTGAATCATTGGAAATCTCCCCGAGGAGGAACGATAAGGATCCCGAGCCCGGGCCAAGCAACGCGGAAGCGCCGACGAGGGATCAAGGGTACCCAGAAGAAAACAGGCTTAACGTCCCGCGTTGGACATTCCCGGTCGCGGAAACGCGGTCGTTAGGGAAATCGGGAGATGAGGTGGACAGGGGCCCTCCCGTTGAGGTGCGTCCCTGCGTAGCCACAATAGAGCACGCGACAGCGATTGGGGGAAGAAAGGATAAGGAGAGTGGGGGACGCCTCACATCCGCGACCTCGAGCCCCCCAAAACTTCGCGTGGTGGCTCGAGTGGCGTTTGAGGCGGGTCCGATCGTGTTATAGTTTCCTTTGTGTGCCGCTCGAACGGCTTTTTCGCGCTTATAGCATGACATTTCTCTGGTGAGAGCGACAAGCAAGAGTTTTCGCGATGCCCGCGCTATTTCGTGCCGAGAGTATCTTATCGTACGGGTAGTACACAGTCTGGAAAGTCCGACGAATTTCTGTAAAATCGCGTATACCATCGGAAACCGGTAGAGAAATCCGAGGACCGCGTTCCCTCGCTCGTCCAGTCAGCGAAATATCGATTTCCACGCGGAAAGATAGAGAGGCGGGTCTTCCGAAAAACGCGAGCGTGCCGGTTATCTGCCGTGTTCGTCGAATCCTGTAACGACGTGCTTCGCTCGAATGATTCGCTGCCGGCTCGTTAATCGGCCTCTCAACGAATTTGCTAATAAACATCTTCGATCTTCGGAAAGCTGTTTCACATTCTTTGAGAGGTCCCTTCCCGCCGAGGGGAACGTCCCGTCCGATCCCACGTAGAATCCTGCACCCTTTCCGAGCTAATCCAGCCTTTGCGATCGTGCCCTCGGAGACTTCCAATTAGATTCCACGATTTCGTGTGACATCCCTCCTTTGGAGGCCCGGAAAAATAAGCGACGTGATAATATAAAGGATATTGGATCTGACGTTCTTGCTGAATAGCGAATCTCGAGGAATATTTAAATTTCATTTATCCCTTACATGAAAGAGTTTTGATGACCGAAAAGTGCCAGCATCACATTGCTTTCCGTATCCCCCAATTTCCACCATAATAAATTTTCCACGAGCATCTGCAACAGCTTGTAGAACAATTGAAAAGAATGGTTGTAATTATAATACATTGTCCTTGGACATTTCAAGCGTATGTGTTTCCCATCAATTGCACCAATTACGTTTGGAAAATTCCAAATGTTTCAAAATCACTTGCGGTACTCAAAAATCGTTTAAAGTTGGTGATTTCATATGAATGGGCTGCAGACATTCCCATAATGCAACAATTAAGAATCGGCGGCGATGATGGGGCAGCTGCTACATCTCGTCCGATAACGCAACATGGAATAACACCGCGTGTGACTGCGTCGATGGTGACGGAGATGCTAAATTATTTCGATGGCAATGTCGAAACATACGAAATGTGGGAAAAACAAGTGCGTTTACTGAAACAATGAGGCTGGTTATTTCGTCGCGTTTGAAAGGAAAAGCGTGCGAGTGGTTCCACTCAAAACCCGAATGCATCGCGATGAAGGTCGAGGAGACCATTGTTAGAGGCGTTCGAGGGGGTGTCGTCGTATGGGAAATTCTTGTCAACGACGTATGAATTATATGCGAGGGCTAAAGAAAATTCGTTTCAACCGCGGATGGCAGAAGAGAGGATATTTCGACCATGGAGGACCGAGGAGAAGATGTTTCAACCACCGTGGGAAGAAGAAAGGAAGAGAGACATAAGAGAGGCATCCGCCGTCGGTGCCACGACAGCATCCCCACACAATCCATGTTCGAAGTAGAGAAAAGAATATTGTTCATCTGAGTTGTAATGTTTAGAAGTAATGGTTCAAACTATAATCTAATTTAACGATGGAACGATGAAAATCAGCTTCACAAATCAATTTTAGCATACTTAAATTATATCTTATATCTTATAAGTGATTACAAGTCAAAACTCCGGAGAACAAGTTTAAAATGATTAGAATTCATTGGTTGCAAGGTGTGTTCGAAAGCTGGTGGAAATAGTGGAAAATTGGAAAAGTTGAAATATACGTATAACATTTGGTTCGCAAGCATCTACGGTTGTAAATCTTAGTACGCTAACGGTGTACAAGGTTCAGCATGTGCTGCATTCGGCTGGCTTAAAAATTACGAAAGTGCTGGGTACAATCGGAAGGATTTTTGATTTATTATCGATTTATTATCGATTTATACCTGGCCTTGGTCGCGTGCTTGTCGCGTCGTACGTAAGGTCTTACGACGCAACCCAAAAAAAAACCATTTTAATGTCGCCATTCTTTCAGTGCCACCATTTTTGGGGAGTCTATCGTTAGATCTGCCTATGCTCATCTCCGCCGCGCCCGCAGACCCAGTATCTTGGCTTCGACGTCACACGCTACATAGTATATGTGACCGCTGTAGCCAATATCTCGACTATAGCCGAAAGTACGTGTGAAACGAGGCCTGTCCCTTGCACTCTGATCCAATCGGCCGCGCATTCGTACCTATGCTCTGTCCAACGAGACCGAGGCAGTGAAGCACCCAACGTGCGTCCTTTGCTAATCGTCTTGCAAGGGTAACTTCAACTCTGTCGCACTCGAGCGCCTATGTTTACGTCTACTGTCTCGTCTCATTGGACAAGATATAGATACGCCATCGCATTCCTGCCTGGGAACCTTGCATCTAATCATCTTTAAGTCATTATGGACAAGAATTCAGAAGTTTTCCATGTACATTTTTTCGTGTCGTAAGACAAAACGATGCAATTTATGTGGAATTAATTCTTCTTATTCTACAAATTATCATGTGATTGAGTCCTGAGGATTTCTTCCACTTTCACTTGGACCACAACATATTTCAATGTCATCAAAATTCGAGACATAGTCCCCCAAAAATGATCGAATTCACAAGGCATGATCCCCTTCCTAACGTGGATACTTCCTTAAAAAAAACAACTATTCTCGTTTTTACAATATATGTACAATTTAGGTTAATATATAAGGATGTGTGATGCTGTTTCACGAAGAGGCAGGAACGGTTCCTATTTCCATAATGTTGTAGAGGAGGGATACCGATAGTTTACCTAAGGAGCTGTAGAGCCCCGAGAAACCTTTTTTTTTTGTGCCACGCACAGCAGGGAACTGTCAACGCGGTCTCGAAAGGGCATCTGGTAATGATCAGCCGCTTGCTCAGCCGACGGGCAACGGCGGCCGGTGGGATTGCTCTAACGCCGGGACGACGGCGCCCGTTTTACGACAGATAATCGGCAACACGGCATTTGGACCTACAGTCCTTACGTAAAACCCTCCGGTCCCGGCAAGTATGAAGAGACCCTTAGGCAGAGTTTCGTCTTAGGGTTTCAATAGCGCCCGGGCGGAAAGTCCTAGATCTCTCGTTAAGTAGTTGTAATTTGTTTTAAACATTAACTCGTCTTGCCGAGCGCGTTGTGCTCGTAGTTTTAGTTCAGTATCAGTTTTACGGTAGCTCGTTAGCCCCGCGGTATCGTTATTCGCGTGGCGGAGTGTTTAACGAGTTAACCGTTTTAATTTTAGCTTTTAGATACATTACTCAACGGCATATTGTATTCTCTCTTTGCGAGTTATTTCCACCGTTGTATTGTGTGGAGAGAGATATTGTATTGGTGAGTGGTTTTCGTTGTGTTTTTATATTGTTTATATTCATGTGTGATATATTGCTAAACTGTTGCCTTGCCGGTCCCTATACAGCCGTGCGGGTTATGCTAACCGATTTCACTCGATTGTTTTCGCTCCGCATTTGCGTAAATATATTCATACATAGTTCGTTCATCTACTCGAACCCATAGTTTGTCATTCAAATCCTCCTGTTCCTTTATGCTTGAACCGTCGGGAGAGCAGCGGAACAGTGGGTAGTAAATCTGGACGATTAGAGAGATCCCGCTCTCTCGGTTTAGGCTTATGCCCTTCCGGGAGTTCGCGTAGTCGTCACACTGGTGACCGAAAAATGTATTTAGTTATTTATGTTGATGATGGGCTTTTAGCAGCTACGCAGAATTTCTTAATATATCAATTCTTTACTGAATTAGCGAAGGAATTTAAAATAACTACCACAAAAGAAGTAACGAATTTCTTAGGCGGAGAAATTGTCAGATTAAAGGATGGTTCTATATTTGTACACCAGACAAAATATATTGAAAGCATTTTACAAAAATTTAATTTAAACGAAGCAAATAGTGTCTGTTCTCCAATGGAGGCAAGTTGGGATGCAGGTAATTCAGAAGGAAACAATTGTAAAGCGCCCTATAGGGAGGCCGTAGGTAGCCTTATGTATCTTCAAGTATTTAGCCGGCCCGATATAAGCTATGCCGTAAACATTGCTTCGAGAGCTCTAGAAAAACCAAGCGAAGGACATTGGCTACTCGTCAAGCGAATAATGAGGTACCTCAAGGGTACGTTAGACTTAGGATTATTTTATACTAAAGGCGGTAATTTTAAGGTATATAGTGACGCAGATTATGCGGGAGACAAGGAGACGCGTAAATCAAGGTCGGGTATCGTATGTCAATACGCGAATGCAGCCATCTCATGGCAGAGTAAGAGACAGCAATGTGTATCATTGTCTACGACAGAAGCTGAGTATGTTAGCGCAGCATCAGCCGTTAAAGAGATTGTGTGGCTAAAGAAATTGTTCAGTGAATGTGAAATTAATGTACAATACACGTTATTAGTAGATAATACGAGTGCGATCAAATTAATCAAAAATCCAGAGTTTCACCAGAGAAGTAAACATATCGATGTAAAATATCATTTCATACGTGATCTACATAATAAAAGCGAAATTGACGTAGAATATGTTAAGAATATGTTAAGACCGATAAGCAGTTAGCTGACATTTTTACGAAAGCACTATGTAAATCGCGATTCATGCATTTAGTAAAGGAATTAGGACTGTTCGGTGCCGTCGCCGCAACAGACGCGGTCGTCAAGCGACACCACGACGACGATGAGCACCACTGCTCTCGCCGACTCCGCGGAACAATAGACCACGGGGACCTCCAGCGAAGACGACTGTTTAGGTCACGTTTTTTGGAAACCTCCACCAAAGGAGAATCGACGCTCGATACTCGTCGCGAGGTCGATCGCTCTCTCGCTTTCCGGATCGTGAATCGTTCACACCTTCGTTTTTCGTATCCCGAGCAATCGGTAGAGTGTCGGCCGTTCGTGAAATTAACCGCTCGTTTAACATTGTACCGGCGATCCTAAGATTATTGTTACGCGAGTGCTTGGTGTCCGCCAAGTCTCGCGATCAGACGATATCAAAATAAACCTGGTCATTTTTCGCACCACCCAGTGACTTTTTTCATATCCACGTGGCACCCATCTCGCCGTCTCCTCACTCAACTCCACCAGCCTCCACGAAACACATGTTAATTCGTCTTTCGAGGCCTCCCGAGAGGCCAAGGTGTTCCTACCGCAGGCGCGGAAAAACTAATAAAAAGACTACCGCAAAACCAACGGTGAGTCGTCTCATTTTCTGTTCCGACCAGGCCCAGCCCAAAACTCGGTTCACATATTCCAGTGTGAGTATTCCGGCGGTCACGTCCGGCGGTTCGCCGATAAACGCCTAAACAAGGACCATTAGTATTATCACACGGGAAAACAAAATAAAATCGAAATATACGTGACAAGCCGACGCGGTTAAAAATACGCCGACTTATCTTCCTGCAAGACACGCAGATGAAGACCAGATTACAAATTAGACGCAAAAGAGGAAAATATCAAATTACGCCGAACCATAAGAAAAGACGACGACTTCATCTTGGCAACACACAGCTGACGAAGCAAGAAACATCGAGAAGATCGGGAAGCAGAAACGCCTAAATCAGCACTTCAAGAAAACAAAGGACCGCCCACACTATAAAAAGGAAACCAGGTCTTCAATTCGGATTCACTCAGTTCAAAATCAGTGCTACTGCTCAGTTCCGTTGACAGACCCTTGTACCACACACGCGTCGCGCCGGCAGTAAGATAGTGTCGCCGAATTTCGAAACCCCGTTGCGTGAAGTGTCCGCGTGTGTCCCAGCGTCCAGCGGCTACAACCAGCGAGCGCCCAAAAACTCCACAACCACGACTTGCGAGCGCCTACCAACGACTCGGTAATTTAAACGTACTATTAAGCGAACTGTTTATAAGTGCTCTAGCTTATGCGCTATGAGAATTCATCCTTGTATAATCTGATTCAGAACCAGACTCTAAATAAACCAAACCTTTGCCGTTTTTATATAAAATTTAAGGTACAATTTATTTAACCAGCCCTCAATCTCCCGAACCAAAGCCGGTGAACGCAGGTAGGTTCAAAACTGCGCCTTATCCCCGGAAAACTATAAACAGCCCCATCTGGGACGTAACAATTAATTCATATTTAAAAACACGAAGGCAGAATTTGAAGTCTTCAAATAGGGTAGAAGTCTTCAAATAGGGTAGAAGTCTTCAAATAGGCTACTCTTCAAGTAGGGTAGGGAAAATGCCGTCCTAGTCTTGCGTAAGCCGTCGGAAGAAGAACTACTAATCTGCGAATTTAATTCAAAATTCAAGATTTTGGTCTACGGTCTGTAGCGGACGAAAGCGGAGCTATTCTACGCGATGAAGGTACGTAACTTTTTGGGTTTTATACAAACTTTTTCTTCGATAAGACTTTGGACCCCTCCCCTATCGGAGGGGTCCAATTGAGTCTTTTCGAAATGTGAGGGGTACAATTGAATTTACAGTAAAACGCCATAAAAACCATCATTTGTACCACCTTCGGAAATGCGTCTGCCGAAAAAACGGTTGGGCATTTTATGAACACGGAATAAACTTCGGGACGTCCAAAATTGTTTTATTGCCGTAACCGTCAACTACCTGCGCTGACGAATCGGGCAATTCCCAGCGTTAGTCCACCCCCACAAGGAGCGTCTTCCAAAAAATATTCCGCCAATCGAATTTCGAGAAATCAACCCCCCGCCAGGAAAGAAGAGACTCTCGAAAACCGGCAAAGCAACAACATCTAGCGTCTAACTCGCTGTCCGATACATTATGCAAGATTCTCGAGGAATGGGGTGGTTGATTTTAAATAACGCTTTACTGATTATATTAGTATATTTCAGCTAGTAGGTAAACGCTCGCTCTCTTAAAACGCACCGTAATATACTTTCTTTCTGATTGACTGCGACTACCCCTCTCGTCGAACTTCCACGCCTTATATACTCTTTCACCTTCTTGCATTCGTCTCGCTTGCACTCTGTCTCTCGCATCTGTCACGGCCCGATAAGACCAGGACAACAACCCTCGCAACACGTCACCAGGCCCAAGTTCACGACCCACTCAACGCCCAACACTTTGACCCATTGGACAGTCTCAAACCTTCGTACCTCAATGATTACGACAGGACGTGCAAATATGCAAGTAATGAAATATGTAATTGTACGTAAATTGTACGTAAATAGACTGCCGGTCGCGCACGTGCTCATGGTTCGGCGGTCGAGAGCAGAGAGAGCTCGGCGATCAGGCGGCAGCGGTCAACACGTTACAAAACAAAAAAATACCGCACGCGGTTCAGGTGTCTTACGTGCGGGCACTTTGAAAATCTTAACACGTACCTTCCGCGGAGCATTTCGCCGTCCGTCGGAACCGAAACCACACCACGACAGTCGCATTGTAATTGCGCCGACCATCCGCGCGCCGCGAAGTTCTCGTCTCGGCGAGAACATTAACCCGTGCCGATCTACCGCACGCGCGCGGCAGATTTTATCGTACGACTACCACGCGCTGCGATCCCTCCATCGATTCGCCAATCTTGTACAAAGAGCGAGGGTGCGGCCATGTGGCCGCGTACCTTGTAACATCTGACAGGGAATAAATCTTTTAGAGCCCATTTCGTATTGTGATGCTTTCAACCTGCGCGACCTGCCCTGCCGTGAGGGCTGTCCCCGCTATTTCCGTGTCCGAAGCCCAGGCAGGTGGATGGTGGATTATGCGCGTATGCGAGACTTTAATGATCGCAAAAATCAATCTGCCGGCTTTAGCTGGGCAGATGAGGTCAATGTAAGAGATCGTTATGAGGCTGCGGTCGGTGCAGGCAAAAGAGTAACTCCTAGCCGCCAGCAACATAACAAATCTCGTTCCGACCGTTGGAAGGAGGGAGCTGGAACACCAGCAAATAAACAACCCTCTTCTAGAGATGCCGAGTCCGTGGTGGACTTGAAGATGTTCCGGGCACAGAAACAAACGCCTGAAGTAGTCGAGGACTTGTACTCCGTGGGGTCAATGGGGCCACTGACGCCCATCACCCAGCAGTAGGGTCACAATCTTGACTATTCGACATTTCCGCTCCTTGTTGAGCGGACATTTCGAGACTTACTCACCGTTGACGAACGGTTGACACACACGATGCCGTTTTGTGCATTCTTGCATTATTGCAACACGTTGCTTAATGCAACTATTATTGACGTCTCCCAAAACGAAGACCGAGAGGGAGCCCTATATGGAGAAGGAGATGTAAGGCGATATCTTGACTACATGGTACCTAGTCAGATTGGAGAATACTTCTCCCTTATATCACATGTCACCACGATTGCTGGTGACCACGTCCGAGTTAACATTCCGGACGTTGCTATTCCGCGGAGGGGGAACCATGCTGGCACGTTTGTACCAGTAACTGCACAAAACCATAATGCATATGAGTGCTATGTCGCCCCGATGGTTACGCGAAGAAGAGTGGAAGCCACTCTTGATAGGAATAGGAACTGGCGTCCATTGCCCGAAAACCTGATGGGCTTGGAAATGGTTCCAACATCGAACTTCCTAGGATACGGACCAATTGAAGATCTTAGTCCGGAAGGAAGGAATGTTCTTACGGGGGTATATTTTCCGCCCGCAACCGCCGACACTTTGGAGGGACGCCTCCAATTCTCCCGGGAATGGATGACCCGAGTTAGCCATGTTATGCGTAACATGGAAGAAAAATATAAGATGACGTCGGCCATGACGAAAAAGAAGGTTGTGCCAGGTCTTGTTGGCTATCGGGAGGTGACACAACCTACTGAGAGCACTGAAGACTTGGCGAATGTTAATGCGGCCGTCTTGACGTGCAATAACGTCGGTTCTTCCATCGTACAGATGATGCAGAACCATGGAATAAAGAGGAAGCGATCTAGAGTCGCTCCTGGACTATGCGCATTGAGTGTGGAGCACACGCCTCTTGATGGGTGGATGAACACCATCAATGCTAATTTTGATTGCAGTGGAGATTTCTCCTGCACGCGATATCGCGATGATCCGGGACTACGTTCAGCCCGATTCATCGCCATCGCACCAGATGGAAACCGGTCATACGAAATTGACCGATGGATCATCCGTAACTTCAGAAAGGCAGGTGGATGGTGTTGTAGCGCGTCTGAATCCGTGGTGGATTCTATGGGATTGGAAACATTTGGAAACACTTGGAATCATTGGAAACAAGAGTAGTAAAACTAACGTAATACTACGCATCGATAGCTCAGATTCAGAGCCAACGTGTAGTGCTTACTTCAAGGGGGTAAGAATGTAAGTAACAAAGGACATCTTTTCAATTATAATTTACGAGCCAGGGCTGCGAGCAACGCGAGAGGCCGGCGAGGGGTTGTTACCCCAGGAATATGGTTTCAATTTGTTAGTTAGGTACGCGGACGCACCCAATGCGAGATCGGGGAGCCGCTAGGATAGTTGACGTCGAGGACGCACCTGATGCGAAATCAGGGAACATCTGGGAGGTTGGAGTCAAACGCAGACGCACCTGATGCGAGACCAGGGAGCTGCTGGGATACGGAAGAACCCAATGCGAAACCAGGGATCCGCTAGGATAGTATAATTTTCGTGGACGCACCCAATGCGAGATCGGGGAGCCACTAGGTTGGAGAAATCTTCGTTGAATTGAATCTAAGATTAGTAAGCCTCGTAACTTATATATAATTTAATTGATACAATCCGAGCGGTAAGATTGTATCATGTGGGAACGTTCAATTATTAGATTAGGATATCAGGCAATAATCAAAGACTATCTTGACAAAACATTCCAGAAGGGGATGTTTTGAAGATTTCCATATTAGGAAATCGTACGGTGCTGTTACTGAATCATGCTTCGTGCCAGCTGCGTCCAGCCGGAGTACAGTCATTAAACAAGGGGCCTGTTGGGACGCTTTTCGTTCTCAGAAAAGAGATTAGAACTTCTAATCGAAATGAACGTGGAGAAACGTCTCCATACGTAACAAGTTTCATCAAAATCGGATTTTCG
This sequence comes from Halictus rubicundus, assembly GCF_050948215.1. Lineage (NCBI taxonomy): Eukaryota > Metazoa > Arthropoda > Insecta > Hymenoptera > Halictidae > Halictus > Halictus rubicundus. Next base: position 53,424 of record NW_027488937.1, read on the forward strand.
CATCTGAATATGTTCCCTTGTTAGACGGGAAAAAGAATTGAATGTCCATCCTGAATCGCGCGTATGCGCAAAAGGGAGGCAAGCTTGCCTGTCATGAGAAACTTGTGGAGAGGGGAGGTGCGTGGTGAGCACCCACGCAGGGATCCTGTCGTGTTCTGGTAGCGTCGCGATGCCTCTGATCGGCATTCCCGCGTAGACGCAAAGTCGTGGTGCCCGGCGTCGTCGAGCAGTCAACCGTAATTCGTTCGGAGTCTCGTCAGATCAAGAGGACCTCGGGAATAAGAGGGAGCCTTCCCTGGAGACCTTTTCGGAGCCATTTTGGGAGCCTTTTCGGGAGCCTTTTCGACACCTTTGGGGACCTTTTTCTCGGTGCCAACAGGTGAGCCGACTCCGTTTGCGAAAAACGCCGGATCCGCTCACGGAACCGTTCCGCGACCGCCAATTTTCTGCCAGTTTCCGCAAACAATCCGATCCCCATTCGTCGTGAAAACGAGTTTTCTCGGTTGTACGGCAGGCTGTATGGTCGTCGGCACGGATTTCGTCGCGCGGTTCCACGGTCGCAGGAAATTATAGCCTCCCGAGCGATTTTAGAGGCGTCCCAGTGAGAAGTGATTGTGTTTAGATTTTCGCGGCATTGTAGGATACGGAGTGTGCGATTTTTTCGGTAGATATCTCTGGGGGACTTTCCTTGAATTTTTGCACGGTTTCATTCGGCTCTGGAAAATTTATTCTGGCAAGACCTTCGACGAGTTCGAATTTTTGATGACGATTTTTGTTAGAAACACAAGAATACATGCGATTTTATGGTTTCGCTGCATTGTGTTGGACGTTTAATAATTTTTAGAATTTTTATACAATTTTATAAACTTCGCAGAAAGACTTTCGAGTGGGTCGAAAATATTTGTTCATTTTGGGTTTGATAGGCGGTCTAACGATTTTTGTTAGAACGATTGTACAAGGAAATTTGCAATTTTGGGACAGATATATTCTCTGAATTGTGTTTGACGTTTTCCGGTCATTTTTAGAATTTTTAGTTTTATTGGTTAATGAAAAATATTTTTTTGTAACACCGTTGAGTTAGAAATATTTGTTCATTTCGGTCTAACGATTTTTATAATAGCTGGGTTCTATGTTTTGTCGGTTGCTTAATGTTTTATCGCGATTAAAATGTTTTATGAAATGCAACGTAGTTTCTTCGTGAAATATTGAAACAGTTGAGCAGATGAAAGTAGTGGAATGCAATACCGTCTATTATCACTGCAGATAAGAATGTGTATAAAATTAATTGGACTATCTTTGAGTAAACTGCGAGATGGTGGACTTCACATATCCGTGACACTGGTAGCGAACGTGTTAAATTAACGTTCTGTTGTCAAACCCGTGGGAAATTTCAAGAAAGATCGCTTGCAACGCGAGGAACGTGCACCCGTACGAAACATATGGAGTCGAAGGGTTTTATTTTGTGAAACGTCACAGAGTCTGTAGGCTTTTGACTGTCAAAAAAAGTGAGAACAACACGATTCTTCAAAAATGTGATCCACTCATTGTCAGTTTTTCGTTTGCAATCTGTTACCAGTAAAAAGGATTAGGATAATGCCTGAACAGTGCATTTCCGGTCCTTACGCGTTACTTTACTTCCATGAAATATAATCGTTAAATCAGATTATCAAAATTTTCATAGAACGAAAAAAAAAAAAAATGTATCATTTCTCGTTAGCCTCATAAATCTTGACAGTGTCAGTTTCACGATTGTATGTAATATTGCAACGAGCCTTCCCTGGAGACCTTTTCGGAGCCATTTTGGGAGCCTTTTCGGGAGCCTTTTCGACACCTTAGAGTACGGAGTTAATCAAAATGGCCTCTGAAATAAATTATTTATTATTCAATGGCCAAACGCTCACACAAACGGCGTACAAAATTTATGCGGCAGTATTGGCAGAGAGATTAAGAGAGGAGGTAGAGGGAAAAGACTATTACCGGATAGTCAGGCAGGCTTTAGAAACGGTATGGGGTGCATTGATAACTGTTTCGGCGTCGACCGACGGTCGGAGCAGCCTGCTGCCGGGACCACTCAGATTTGAGCGCGCAAACGAATCCACAGGATGGGTCAATGAGAGGTTGAGACAGAGAGAGAGAGAGAGAGAGAGAGAGCGAGGATTAAAGGTGGAACTGCACTTTTAATAGAGTACTCGCAATTACAATGCGCCGTGAGAGGCGCGAGCCGGCGGACGAGCGGAGATCTTGCGCGAGCCAACTTCTGCCGTCGGATCGCGAAGCGGAGATCTTGAACGACACGAAACACGTGCCGTCGCGAGGCGGAAATCTTCGACGCGGACGACGGAAATCTTGGCGCGAAGCATAAGGCTCGTAACGCGGCGCGAAAGAGCGCGAGAAAAATACAAACGAGTATTTTGAGAGCGCGAGAGATCAGCGAACGGGCGCGAGAACTATTAGCGTACGATTAGAATACACCGTGACGATTGACGAAAGCGAGCGAGAAGGCACGCGCAGGTGCCTTAAATAACAAGGACCATCGAATGTGGACCACCGTGATTGGTGCTCCCGAATCGGATAATCCTTGTTTGTCTCGATTTGAAGGATTCAAGCGTTGGAATTCGGTCAATGAGAGCGACACGCGTTCTTGCCGCGTGTTGACATACGAGACAAAAACCGTATGAAACAGCGGTCGCCCGCCAAGACAATAGCCGCCGAATTCCAACGCTTGAATCCTGAACAATTTAGAAATATTCCTAAAAAATTCCTCCTGGAACATCAAATAATCGTAACTTCCGCACGATTCACTCTTGGTAATTCTGAAGGTTGATATTTAAACTTAAATTGTGGCGAAAGGGTCTCGAAGGGTCTCATGATTTTTTGCACAAAGTCAGATCAATATTACACCTTGCCAAAACGATGAGTTCCAGACCGAAATCTATTAAAGGATTTGTTGTATGCTTCCATAAATAAAAAATAGGCAGAAAACAGAGATTTTCGATTAGCCCATATTACTTAATGTTAACATCTTTTTATAAAAAATTTTTTGCCAAATAAGCGTTGTACCTGTGGCAATCTCTCCACAAATTTTCAAACAAATTCGTTGGATAGTTTCGTTTTCACAGATTTTTTGCCGCTTTTTGGCCATTTGGCACCGCGGCGCTGCTCTGTATGGAGCGGTTTATGACAGATCATTACTATTGAGCTGGAAGTCGGCACAGTCGGTCAACATCTGTTTACTGTAAAGTAATTTGTAGACCCCGACCTCTTCGACGAATGTAAAAATGCTACCCCCAGCAATTAAAAAGCCCGAGCAAGGCCAGGTTGTACCTGTTCCCACAGCGACCCTCGGCTCTTACCCGAAAATAATATTTCGGATCGCGCTTTTTACCCCCACGCAAAGGACAATTCCGAGGTTTCTTCATGACAGAAGTTCGCCGCAGGAGACACAGCTAGTTTCGACTGCAGAGCAGGACACGTCAAAACACGGTTTCAGTATGCAGGACGAAAAATTAATAGAGTGTGTGAGGTGTAGAGAGTTTCTCTATAATTTAAAACACCCGAGGTACATGTATACTACGTACAAGAATATCGCATGGAGGGAGATAGGAGAGGAATTAAATCAACCAGGTCAGTATTCTCAGCATTTTAATAACAATTTTATTTATACTCCTTATTCATACTATTATCTATACAACTTCATTTTCTGTTAGTTTATACATTCGTGACGGTCATTCCACGCGAAATAACAGTACCTTTTGAAGCGCAGTTACGGATTTTGTTCACACTTCAATATGTTACAATCTTTAGTGAGCTGTGAATGGATCTCAAATGTTTTATTAGTATTTTTAAAATTGTTGATGAACGTTGTTGAACAAAATCGATCCGAAACTGTGCTTCAAAAGGTACTCCGTTGTCAGTAAAACAATGATAGAAGGGTAATTAATAAATATTTCTGTTTGCAGCTAACACGTGCAAAAGCAGGTGGTTTAATATCCGGGACTCGTTCCGGAGGTATCGCTCCCGCAGCAACGCGACGCGGAGCGGACAGGCGGCAGACACCCCGCCGCTAAAAAAGCAAAAATACGGGCATCTATTGGAGTTCCTAACTCCATACTTTCAAGAGAGAGAAATGATGTCGAGTCTTCAGGCGGGGGTCGAGGCGGGCAGCAGCAGCCAGTCAACGGAGGACACGTCCCATTGTGCTGTCGCCATGAATTTGGACGGAGAAGAAGAAGAGATGGAGCCTCCGCGGAAGAAACGGAGGCAGCAGGCGGATTTTTCAGATATTGCCCAATCGATGGACGAATCTAACGTAGTACTTAAGAACCTACTGCAACAGCCGCCACAAAGTGATATAGACTTGTTTTTGAAAAGCATGGCAATAACATTAAATAAGTTAGATGACAAATCAAAAATTATAGCAAAAAAGAAAATTTTGAAAATAGTGATGGCTTTGGAGGAAAAGCGTTTAGAATCTAGCTTAGATTAAGTAAAATTAGTTTTAATAATGCGTTAGATTAGTTATTTCTGTTAATTTTCGTTTAGTTATAAGTTTTTAGTTATAAGTTTAGTTATAAGTTTAGTTATATGTTCAATGTAAATATAGTTATAATAAATGTTAATATTAATGCCAAAAAACTGTAAAATCACTTAACTAATAACGCTCAAATTCCTTAACAAAGTATTCCCCATCTATTACCACGAGGGACTCTGAAATGTTCTAGTTAACAGCTTTTGAAATAAATAATGACGAATTGTTTCACCGCACAGATTGTCAGATGATATTCTTTCTTTTTCGTTAGCGTGGTAATAAATTGTTATTTCGTTTGTTATAACGTTCAAATTCCTTAACAAGATCTATTACCACGAGGAACTCAGAAAAGTTCTGGTTGATAGTTTTTTAAATAAATACAGCATGTTCATTCTGTCTTCGTACTGCTACGCTACGAGCCGGCCGGCTAGCCTGCGAACATTCTCGTCGAGAATGCTAGCCGGCTAGCCGGCCGGCTCTAGCATTGGGCAGCGAACCCCTGGGGTTCTGGTAGCAGAGGACACGCTGTGCCTTTGTTCCGAGCCTCTCGAACCCTCTCTAATAGCTGTCCCGGACCCCAAAATGCTTATAAACGGGGAAAAAACGGCCGGTCGGCCGGCCGGTGAGATGTGCATCGACCTTAATGCGTTTCCGGGCCTAGACCTTTCGGATAAGGTACTCCTACCGGTGGAGTGTATTGCGAAGATTGCGACGTATTTACAATTTCAGGATAGAGTAGCACTAGAATTAGTCTCGACAAGGTGGCGAGAGGGGACCTTAGCGTCGTATGGTAAAATTAAGCGTCTCGATGTGACTGATTGGCGTTGGCCGCATGGGTGGAACGGTAAGACGGTTACTATGGGCGCATTACATTGGTTATTACGTAGAACAGCAAACCATATAACAACGATAGTGGTAGATGATGAGAGTATTTCAAAACTTCTACAACCACAAATAATAGTTATAGCAATAAAAACTTGCCCGAACCTTACATATTTAGATTTTACAGCAGCGACCATAAGGCCAACGTCACTTAGGAACCTTGTCGAAGGGGCAAACCAAGTGGTACATATAGCGTTTGGAAAGTCACAACCACCGATAGAGCCAGAACTAGCCCAGGTGCTCGAAAAAGCTAAAAATTTAGAGACATTTGAATTAACAAAAACTGTATTAAGTGGGAAAGCATTACATTACTTAAATCCAAACTTGAAACATTTTAAAATAGACAAGTGTGTAGGAATATCAGTACAATATTTAATCGATATACTAGGAAGGTTACAAGCCTTAGACTCTTTGGACTTAATATTACAACAAACACTGACCGACGATACTATATTGAGTACTTTAGCCAATAATAGAAACCTACAACAAACGCTAAGAACTCTAAGAATCCACGCGCTGACCTTCGGCGTGGCCCAGTTAAACCAAGATGAGGAGGATGACCAGCTCCAAATAGGACGAGGGGACTTTGTGGAAATAGAACTGGGACCAGTAGATCAGGCCCTACCGATAATCCGGGATTACCGTCGAATCACGCATCTCTCACTGACATTTTGTGGATGGGTGACAGGCACTACGGTACAAGAAATAAGTGCGAATCTCACACAGATCGAACACCTAGATCTAAGTGGTTGCACAAATATCAGAGGAGAGTCGTCCCTCGACACATTATCTAACTTGGATAAGTTAGCGGTCCTGGAATTGAACAACATGTATCCAGAAATGCCAGGGTATGCGTTGGGGTCATTGTGTGGATTAAGAGAAATACACTGTAGGTCAAATCCATCAATACATAGCGAGCATATTTGCAGTATAATTAGGAATTGCCCACAAATACAGGTAGTAGATGTGGAAGGATGTGCGAGAATAGACAAAGCAGTGTTAATGTGCGCATACAATACCGTTAGATTAACGGATAGAACACAGATATTGCATATATATATATATAGCAGATACTACAGTTAGTAGATACACTAAATATAAAAAGAATTCGCGCATACAAATCTTTTTCGACCGCCGTTTCGAGCCATTGTTTTGTTAGTCTGGGTTCCGATTAAGCGCAAAATGTATATTAGCCGTGTTAACATCATCGGGGACGACGATGTCTTTAAGGAGGGAGGACTGTTACGTTCCGAACAATTATTATTAGTTCTGAAACCATTTTGGCTTTATCCGTCGGTAGCACTGTGGTTGATAATTCTTGTAATTGTGGGATTTCCCTAATTGATCACAGTGTGGCCTTTGACGTTGTATAGCATTCTAGATTATTCCGCGTTAAATGTGTTTATGTAATGAATACCCTTCTTGGAATCAACGCCGTCTGGAAAATATTTAGTCTTAGTATAGCAAGGCGACTTTCTATAAGTATTTAGATGAGACAAAGGGAGAGATAGCGACGCCCCGCTCGTCGCCTTGTTTAGTATTAAGCGACCTCGTCAGTCGGGCCGTAACATAAGGCGTGTTGCACCAACGGTCGGGGGAGAGGCTGGCTTATGTGGTGTTGAGTATGGGAGCGTGAGGGTGTTCGGTAATTCTTTGCAATTGTGGGGCCACCCTAACCGAACGCACCGAGCGTCGTCTCAGGTATGTTGACCGTTGAAGGTTTTCCTTTGTTTACACGAGCTACGCCGTTCGGCGACCGTTGGTGTAGGCATGGGTGTGTGAGAGAGAAAGAAGTCGCAAGAGTGAGACAGGAATGCGTGACGCGCGTGATTGGGCTGTCTGAGACCCAAATTTTATTGGCTAGGCGCGTAGAGAGGGGAGCTGGCCAGCGGGCCGAGCTAGCCGAAACGCGGCACGGAGCGATGTTTCTTCGATGTACAAGCGCGAGGTGCGTGTCGTCGAATTCGTGGGATCCGTATTAGGCAGAGTTTCGTCTTAGGGTTTCAATAGCGCCCGGGCGGAAAGTCCTAGATCTCTCGTTAAATAGTTGTAATTTGTTTTAAACATTAACTCGTCTTGCCGAGCCCGTTGTGCTCGTAGTTTTAGTTCAGTATCAGTTTTACAGTAGCTCGTTAGCCCCGCGGTATCGTTATTCGCGTGGCGGAGTGTTTAACGAGTTAACCGTTTTAATTTTAGCTTTTAGATACATTACTCAACGGCATATTGTATTCTCTCTTTGCGGGTTATTTCCACCGTTGTATTGTGTGGAGAGAGATATTGTATTGGTGAGTGGTTTTCGTTATGTTTTTATATTGTTTATATTCATGTGTGATATATTGCTAAACTGTTGCCTTGCCGGTCCCTATACAGCCGTGCGGGTTATGTTAACCGATTTCACTCGATTGTTTTCTCTCCGCATTTGCGTAAATATATTCATACGTAGTTCGTTCATCTACTCGAACCCATAGCTTGTCATTCAAATCCTCCTGTTCCTTCATGCTTTAACCGTCGGGAGAGCAGCGGAACAGTGGGTAGTAAATCTGGACGATTAGAGAGATCCCGCTCTCTCGGTTTAGGCTTATGCCCTTCCGGGAGTTCGCGTAGTCGTCACAGATGGAAAAGGTCGATAAAAATTTAAAATCGGAAAAGTCGGGTTCATTACAGTTATGGCATGAGCGTTTGTGTCAGCAAAATAAAAGGCACGTGAAAAGTTTTTTGCAAAACGTGGGTATAAATGTGAATGATTCGAATGACGATGATATGTGTGAAGGCTGTACTTACGGAAAACAACACAGGTTAAGTTTTCACGAGAATGTAGAACGCGCTAAAAAACCTCGCGAAATTATACATGCTGATGATTGTGGGCCTGGGTCTTATAAGCGTCAGGGACTTATATCATGGTATAACCCTGACGCACCAAACCCTCCTTCACGTGGTAGGACCTGGACACCTTCGGGTGACTAACGGGGCTCTGGTAAGAGAGCTCCTGCATGAGTTGTCGCTCTGCGACAACCGCGGCTCTCTCATAAAGAGAGTTCTTGCGGAGTCATCGCTTCGCGATGACCGCGGCTCTCAGAGAGCCCATGCGTGAGTTATCGCTTGCGATAACCGCGGCTCTCACCCGGAAGACTCCCCTCTGCCGCGACGACCCACCGGATACATCAGGTGGTATGTTGCAGAACGGGAGAAACGGGGGCTTACCTTAACCGGTCGGCCCAACGGGGAGGCGAACCCCTTGAACAAACCCTTAACCTTCTAAGCTGAAGATCGCGGTGAAAGAGGTCCCGTGTCTGACACGTGGCGGTCGGTGGGTCCACCGGCCATTAGCGACTAACTTCAGGACACCAGGCGAAATCCTGACAGTAATAGCATTCTCCCCGGAAAGGGCGTAACCCGGGGAGTGACTGTCTTTCGTCCCAACTCGTGGGAACAAATATGTATGAGCCAAAATCTAAAAACAAATCGAAGAAAGCAGGTGGAGCATAGAAAAATGAAGTTGGAGGAAAGGCGAAGGCCGAAAAAGAAACGACCCAGACAGAAAGGGACATAGCTACTGTCTGGGATGACGAATCGGACGAGTACACAGATGATTCGTATTCGGACCTAGGTCCAGAGGACTATAAATGGGATTTCCCCAACAACAGAAAGAGAAAGAACAAACGCTCAAGTGACTCGTGCAACGAGTCACATAAGAAACACTAAATGCAGAGGAACTCCTTAGAAGGTTGCTTAGGGGACTTAGCAAGCCCGAACAAAAAACAGGCGAAGAGCTCCTGAACTCCCTACTTAGGGAGCAGCAGGAAGCGGAGACAGAAGCCAGAGAGTTCAGGCTTGAACTCCACAGGGATAACACAGCACTAAGGGAAAAATTAGACGCACAAAAGGAGCAGAGCCCCGTGCAAGACAGACTAATAGAAAAGATAACAGAAAAGCTAAATGAGCTTTCTGTAAAAATAGACAACCTAATGTCCGAGAAGAGTCGTGCTCAAGAGGCCCCGTCCTCCAAGCCGCTCTTCTACTCAGACATCATAAAGGCAAACCGAGCAACTAAGCAGCTGGCTAAAAGGACCCCGGTTACAAAGTCCAAGCCAGCTGCAGCCACTTACCCTGTAAAGGGCAGTAAAATTAAAAATAGCGATGAGACCAAAAAGGTATCTTTTCTTCTGTCGGATTTATGCAATCCGACAGAAGAAAAGATACGAATCCGGAACCTGAGGAAACTCGGGAACTCCGGCATTCTCATAGAGACCGAAACAGCTGAGGACCTTGAGCAAGTCCTCAGCAATGAGAAATTACTCAAACAAATGGACATTGGTCCCCTCCCCAAGAGGAGACCAAAAATTATAATATTTGGAATCCCCTCGGAAACATCTGAGGCGGATATAAAGAAGGCAAACAAGAACCAGAATCTGGAAATTGACTCAGAGGAAAAATTGGAAGAGGAGTTTAAACTCCTCTCCAAGACAGGAAAAAAGGACTGTGAAACCATCAATTGGGTGGCGGAGGTATCAACAAAGACCCGGAAAACCCTGCTGGACAGGAACCGGGTCTTCATAGGGTTCCAAGCCTACGGGCTGAAAGATTATATCGCTGCAACTAGGTGCTTCAAATGCCAGTCATTTGGGCACGTTGCAAAGCATTGCAGAGCGAAAACGGACACGTGCGGGCACTGCGGCAAAGACGGGCATACTTATGACAAATGCCCGTCGAAACAAGAGAAGCCTACTTGCATTAACTGCAAGAGAGCAGGCAGACCAGCCAATCATGGGCTGAGAGATAAGAGCTGTGCGGCGTTTAAACACGCCATGGAACTATGCCTTAGTCGGACAGACTTCGGCACATAAGGGAAACAGGCAAAAAATAACCCTGACGATCCTTCGCAGGTAATACCTCAACAACTGAGTATTGGGGATCGTAGGGTGAAATAGTCATGAGAACGGCTGCCACACCGTTCACGAAACCTGCTAGAGACCGAGCGCTAAGCTGGTAACTCCGCCTCCTCGTGGCCCCCGCTGGTAACGCTCCTGGGTCGGCGCAAGCCGATTCGGTAGCGGTTAAGCGAGTTACTTCCCGTATGGGACGGTCTACCTTTCTAATGATCCTTAAGTGGTGAACGAGGGGTTTTTCCAATGCCCAGTCCACAACACCTACGGACTGTTTCCTTTGCAACTGATGGAGTTAGGGGTAGAGAGCCAAACATGAACGGCTGACTTTTCCGGTATGGGGAGAATCCCCGAGGTACGGAACAAGAGTCGTTGGGTAGAAAGCTATATTTTGTAATTTTTAAGGACGATTTTTCGAGATTTAGAACAATTTATTTTATTCGCCATAAATCGGAAGTAATCGATAAACTAAAAATATATTGTAATGAGATTGAAAATCAATTCAATAAGAATATAAAAGTGTTTCACACAGATGGTGGAAAAGAATTTAAAAATAGAGAGGTCAACAATTTTTTTGGACAATAAAGGGATCAAACATACGGTAAATGTTCCATATACACCTGAGCAAAATGGTATCGCGGAGCGCGAAAATCGTATTGTAGTAGAAGCAGCAAGATCAATGATTTATTCTAAGTCGGGAATGTCTTTGTCTTTGTGGGCTGAAGCAATGAACACCGCCGTGTTCGTAATTAATAGAACAGGTCCGACTAAAGAAGGGAATAAAACTCCTTACGAGTTATGGTATGGAAAAGTCGCGAATATTGACAATTTAAAAGTTTTTGGGACTGAGTGCTTTGTTCGCGTACCTGTAGAGAAAAGGAAAAAGTTGGATAAGAAGGCGTTAAAACGGTTTCTTGTTGGATATATCGAGAATTGCAAAGGTTATCGTATTCTGGTTCCGGGCTTGAGAGATGTAATTCTAAGTCGCGATGTTATGTTTAAATTAGAAAAGGTATGTTCGAATGAAGTGACTGTTAGTAACTCAAAAGGAAATAATGAGGCTACTAATTCAGTTGAAGATAATCAGGACAGTATAGACAATAGTACTGAGGAAGAAGGGAGATTAACAGGGGCCTTGCACTCTTTAAAAGACACTGAAGAGAACGTAAGAGAATTACGCGATAGACGACGTATTAAGCGTACTGAATTTTATGGGTGCCCGATTACATTTGTGGCAGAAGCGTTGCCTGAAAATTATAGTGATGCAATTAATTCTAAAGAAAAGGATCAGTGGATGAAAGCGATGCAAGACGAGATTAACTCTTTGCATGAAAATAAGACGTGGATACTCGTAGAAAAACCGGAAAAGCAAACGGTTATTAGTAGTAGGTGGGCTTATGTAAAGAAATTTAATGAAGATAGTAGAATACGTTTCAAAGCGCGATTAGTTATTAAAGGTTGTTCGCGGCGATTTTGTAATGTCGATCGTATCATCGCGAAGGAAGACGATAATCGCGTCATGTAGATATATATGCGAGTCTAGCGAGCGATTCACGGTGGTCGCGATTGACAAGCAGGCGTTGTTGTGGAAACGGTCGAAAACAAAGAAAGAGTGTGTTGAGAAAAAAGGTTGAATTTACTTGTCAGAAGGAGAGAGTCGACTCGGGTCCTTCATGCGATAGTTCGTAATTGAAAATTGAGTTGCTTTTTTGGTTTGAATGCTCACGCGAGTGATTCCGGGTAATAGGAGATTTGGTTTCGCACTCGGTTCGGCAATACTTGAATCCTCCCAGGCCGGCTCACAGATCCAAGGGCATTGGCAGCTTTGAAGCTCCTTTCCAGTGAATCCCGAAGCTGGGACGGATTGCAAGGCTAGCCGTAGTGCTGCCGGCAGAGGAGTGCCTTATGGGCCAGCCGGCAATTGTGCAGAGTTCCAGTGGAACTCTGCTGTGGATCACTACGCGCAGAGACTTGAGTATTAACGGTAAGAGAGCTCTCTTAGTTTTAGACTAAAATGTCATTTAGCATGTAAATTGCTTGAAACGCCGATTTTCTAACTTCGTTATCTATATTTAAACACTATTTGATACTGGGCTTTCGTACGGCGAAATTCTTGTAGTTGCTTAATAGAATAAATTTATTGCATCTTGCTTTGGCTTTTCCTCGTAATCCGTCGAGGTTTTTATGCCGAAGCAAGAATTTGTTCAACCGGGAAATTGTGTATTTCATTCTAGTATAAGTTCGAACATTGTTTAATCTGAACTTCTATGAATCCTGTCTTTTAAATGATTGAAAAACAAAGGTTATTCACAAAAGGAAGGGATAGACTACAAAGAGACATTTAGCCCTGTTGCACGTTTTGATACAGTTCGATTTTTGTTAAGTATTGTTCGAGATTCGAACGGTAACGACTTGGTTTAATTTCTGTTTGAGACCAATCTATAAATAGCCCGTTATTGTTCTTGTCTCGTACATGTTGTCGTCGTCGTCGATGCGATCGCTTCTGTTTCGTCCTTCCTTTGTATCGCTCCTGCTCCGTCCTTCGTTCGTCTCTCTCCTGTTGTTTCCCCAAATTTCAAACTACCCGTTTCTTCATGATCCACCGATCGCTCCGACGGAGACAACGATTTCTCGTATGTTCATTCTACCGTACGCTCTCAGCGGACTCGCGTCTAGTTCACGCTCTATACTCGCCGATTGAGTTACGTTTTCGCAGCCGCCTCGCACGAATTCAATCGCGAGTCTCGTTCGTTCACGAACATACGAACGTCCGCTTTCTTCTCGCTTATCGATTAAAGTTCATATAATTGATACTCGGTATTCTGGCAATAATCTTCTTCCATCCGCGTCGCGAATCGCATCTTCTCGCGTACAAGATCTCCGCTCTTCCGCGGTCAAGATTCTCCGACGCGCCGCGTGCAAGATTTCCGTGATCGTCGTCCTCCGTGTTCGTCCGAGCGTCAATGTACCGAGAGTTGTGTCTTTTAATAAATTACCGTTCATCCAGCGCACCTTTTGTGTCTTGCGAAGTCCGTTCGTTCCCTCCGGAACTTCCTCCATCTTTCCGGTGCTCTCATTCCGCGTCCACCGCTGGACGGTCCCGGCAATCGGCACTTCGCCGAACAAGTATTGTAGCTCATAATGGATTATATCTTGGACAGTTTGACATAAAAACGGCATTTTTATATGGGGATTTAGAAGAGAATATTTTTATGATGCAACCGGAAGGGTTTAATGATGGGACAGCGAGGGTTTGTAAACTATTAAAGAGTCTTTACGGGTTAAAACAAGCTCCAAGGTGTTGGACTGAATACTTTTCAGGTTTTGTGAGAAGGTTTGGGTTTCATCGAAGCTCAGCCGACCCTTGTTTTTATATTTATGATGCTGGTGACCGAAAAATGTATTTAGTTATTTATGTCGATGATGGGCTTTTAGCGGCTACGCAGAATTTCTTAATAGATCAATTCTTTACTGAATTAGCGAAGGAATTTAAAATAACTACCACAAAAGAAGTAACGAATTTCTTAGGCGGAGAAATTGTCAGATTAAAGGATGGTTCTATTTTTGTACACCAGACAAAATATATTGAAAGCATTTTACAAAAATTTCGTTTAAACGAAGCAAATAGTGTCTGTACTCCAATGGAGGCAAGTTGGGATGCAGGTAATTCAGAAGGAAACAATTGTAAAGCGCCCTATAGGGAGGCCGTAGGTAGCCTTATGTATCTTCAAGTATTTAGCCGGCCCGATATAAGCTATGCCGTAAACATTGCTTCGAGAGCTCTAGAAAAACCAAGCGAAGGACATTGGCTACTCGTTAAGCGAATAATGAGGTACCTCAAGGGTACGTTAGACTTAGGATTATTTTATACTAAAGGCGGTAATTTTAAGGTATATTGTGACGCAGATTATGCGGGAGACAAGGAGACGCGTAAATCAAGGTCGGGTATCGTATGTCAATACGCGAATGCAGCCATCTCATGGCAGAGTAAGAGACAGCAATGTGTATCATTGTCTACGACAGAAGCTGAGTATGTTAGCGCAGCATCAGCCGTTAAAGAGATTGTGTGGCTAAAGAAATTGTTCAGTGAATGTGAAATTAATGTACAATACACGTTATTAGTAGATAATATGAGTGCGATCAAATTAATAAAAAATCCAGAGTTTCACCAGAGAAGTAAACATATCGATGTAAAATATCATTTCATACGTGATCTACATAATAAAAGCGAAATTGACGTAGAATATGTTAAGACCGATAAGCAGTTAGCTGACATTTTTACGAAAGCACTATGTAAACCGCGATTCATGCATTTAGTAAAGGAATTAGGACTGTTCGGTGCCGTCGCCGCAACAGACGCGGTAGTCATGGGACACCACGACGACGATGAGCACCACTGCTCTCGCCGACTCCGCGGAACAATAGACCACGGGGACCTCCAGCGAAGACGACTGTTTATGTCACGTTTTTTGGAAACCCCCACCAAAGGAGAATCAACGCTCGATACTCGTCGCGAGGTCGATCGCTCTCTCGCTTTCCGGATCGTGAATCGTTCACACCTTCGTTTTTCGTATCCCGAGCAATCGGTAGAGTGTCGGCCGTTCGTGAAATTAACCGCTCGTTTAACATTGTACCGGCGATCCTAAGATTATTGTTACGCGAGTGCTTGGTGCCCGCCAAGTCTCGCGATCAGACGATATCAAAATAAACCTGGTCATTTTTCGCACCACCCAGTGACTTTTTTCATATCCACGTGGCACCCATCTCGCCGTCTCCTCACTCAACTCCACCAGCCTTCACGAAACACATGTTAATTCGTATTTCGAGGCCTCCCGAGAGGCCAAGGTGTTCCTACCGCAGGCGCGGAAAAACTAATAAAAAGACTACCGCAAAACCAACGGTGAGTCGTCTCATTTTCTGTTCCGACCAGGCCCAGCCCAAAACTCGGTTCACATATTCCAGTGTGAGTATTCCGGCGGTCACGTCCGGCGGTTCGCCGATAAACGCCTAAACAAGGACCATTAGTATTATCACACGGGAAAACAAAATAAAATCGAAATATACGTGACAAGCCGACGCGGTTAAAAATACGCCGACTTATCTTCCTGCAAGACACGCAGATGAAGACCAGATTACAAATTAGACGCAAAAGAGGAAAATATCAAATTACGCCGAACCATAAGAAAAGACGACGACTTCATCTTGGCAACACACAGCTGACGAAGCAAGAAACATCGAGAAGATCGGGAAGCAGAAACGCCTAAATCAGCACTTCAAGAAAACAAAGGACCGCCCACACTATAAAAAGGAAACCAGCTCTTCAATTCGGATTCACTCAGTTCAAAATCAGTGCTACTGCTCAGTTCCGTTGACAGACCCTTGTATCACACACGCGTCGCGCCGGCAGTAAGATAGTGTCGCCGAATTTCGAAACCCCGTTGCGTGAAGTGTCCGCGTGTGTCCCAGCGTCCAGCGGCCACAACCAGCGAGCGCCCAAAAACCCCACAACCACGACTTGCGAGCGCCTACCAACGACTCGGTAATTTAAACGTACTATTAAGCGAACTGTTTATAAGTGCTCTAGCTTATGCGCTATGAGAATTCATCCTTGTATAATCTGATTCAGAACTAGACTCTAAATAAACCAAACCTTTGCCGTTTTTATATAAAATTTAAGGTACAATTTATTTAACCAGCCCTCAACAATCTCCCGAACCAAAGCCGGTGAACGCAGGTAGGTTCAAAACTGAGCCTTATCCCCGGAAAACTATAAACAGCCCCATCTGTTACGTAACAATTAATTCATATTTAAAAACACGAAGGCAGAATTTGAAGTCTTCAAATAGGCTACTCTTCAAGTAGGGTAGGGAAAATGCCGTCCTAGTCTTGCGTAAGCCGTCGGAAAAAGAACTACTAATCTGCGAATTTAATTCAAAATTCAAGATTTTGGTCTACGGTCTGTAGCGGACGAAAGCGGAGCTATTCTACGCGATGAAGGTACGTAACTTTTTGGGTTTTATACAAACTTTTCATTTTGATAAGACTTTGGACCCCTCCCCTATCGGTCTTTTCGAAATGTGAGGGGTTCAATTGAATTTACAGTAAAACGCCATAAAAACCATCATTTGTACCACCTTCGGAAATGCGTCTGCCGAAAAAACGGTTGGGCATTTTATGAACACGGAATAAACTTCGGGACGTCCAAAATTGTTTTATTGCCGTAACCGTCAACTACCTGCGCTGACGAATCGGGCAATTCCCAGCGTTAGTCCACCCCCACAAGGAGCGTCTTCCAAAAAATATTCCGCCAATCGAATTTCGAGAAATCAAGCCCCCGCCAACGCTCGGTTCACATGCCGACCAGGAAAGAAGAGACTCTCGAAAACCGGCAAAGCAACAACATCTAGCGTCTAACTCAACAACCTGTAGCATACTTTCTGACCAGTAATGCAGTAAAAATTAGCGATTTATCATCCTTATTGGATGAAATAATAGAAGCAATTTTCAGCACGGGATTAAAAGTACGTGCTGCTGTTTCCGATCAAAATGACAGTAATCGAAGTGCTATTAAATATAGAATTTCTGTAGACCGTCCATATTTCATGCCTGGAAATCAAAAAATGTACACGACCTTTGATATACCGCATATTTTTAAATCTATAAGATATCAACTTTTGAGATATGATATTATGTTTGACGATCATAAAATTGCATCGTGGAAAGACGTACGTTCGTTATGGAAATTGGAAGGTGATAAAGCAACGAGAGCTGCTTGCAAATTAACGGAGAAACACGTTTATCCAAATAACTTTGAAAAAATGAAATGTCGTTTAGCTCTGCAAGTATTTAGTCGCAGAGTTTCAGCAGCTCTTTTAACCGCGGGAACGGTGGGGGGAATTCAAAGTCAAACAGTAATGCATACTGCTGAATTTTTCAAAATTCTTAATGATAGTTTTGATTCCTTAAACAGCCGGAGTTGCAACGATTCGAATCCAGATAGATGTAAATTGTCGGAAATTCGATTAAATTCACAAAATAATTTAACTGCATTATTAGAAAGATGTCCCAAATGGTGCACCATTAAAACTAATGGTCAGAATATACCACCATGTTTCGAAGGCTTGGAAATTTCTGTGAAAGCAATTTTGCAATTATGGGAAGATCTCAAGTGCGATGGAATTAATTTTTTGTGTAACGTCTAGAGTGAATCAAGACCCATTGGAAAATTTATTTTGAATGATGCGCACTTATGGTGGAATTTATAATCAAAACCCGTCTGCAAAAGCTTTTCGCTTATCATTGCAAAAAAAAATATTGTATTAAATTGATCAAAACCGGCTCAATCTGCCAATTGTTTATATGATGAGGACGAAACATTACTTCCAAGCTCGAAATATGATGCTACATCTAATGTTGCACTAATATCGACAAATACAAGTCGTGAATGTGAAATTGATCAAGAAACGT
This sequence comes from Halictus rubicundus, assembly GCF_050948215.1. NCBI lineage: Eukaryota > Metazoa > Arthropoda > Insecta > Hymenoptera > Halictidae > Halictus > Halictus rubicundus. The sequence continues at coordinate 71,184 of NW_027488937.1, forward strand.
TTATTGATGTCGAAGAAGTTGTCATTGATGCGTCATATATAATTGATAAAACATTAGAAGACACTGCGGTTGAATATTTTGCAGGATTTGTGGCCATGAAATGGGTTACAAAATCTGGTTGCGAACAATGTTCGATCTCATTAATTAGCGAAAATCACGAATTCCTGGACGCTACAGATATATAAGGGACAACGCGCTGATCCCCACTCCAGTGCATACCAATCAGCATGCATTCTAGGTGTCCCCTTAGGCATCGAAGCTATGGTTCTGTAACAGTTATTTCTCGATTCTGTATTTTGGTTCTAGTTTCGGTTATATTTCGATTCTGTTATTTTGTTCGGCCATATATCAGAATATACAATGTATACAAGCAAATGAATCATCGACGATCGACAATCGTATTTATGTAAGTAATTGTTTAAGTAATAAATACTAATAAATAATTATTGAAATAAGACAGTTTTTTTCCGTTATAAGGCAACGGTGTTTGTTCCAAAATAAGGAAATCGTTATCCCCTCCCGCCGCTTAGTGTCGTTACACGAGGGTATGTTACATTTTATCGTTTTAAACGAAAGATACAGTCTTCCTTCCACGAGTGATAAAATTGTATCCCCACTACTATGGGGGAATTTCGATTATACTTACTTATTTAAGAAGCAACGAATGTTTAAAACGCAAAGAAGAACAGCGTGTGGAAAGAAGGAGATGCACAGAGTCGTAGCAGTCGACATAGATACAAAACTTTCTTTTTTTCCTTTTTTTTTTCTAGAAATTTTAATAGCATATTTAGATGATTTTTCTGATTAAAATGTGTCTAAACACGGCATAATTTGGAATTTTTTTACTTTTGTACCAATTCATAGTAGCTCCTCTTTAATCTTTATCTCGGGGTTTTCATCGCTCAGCTGTCGTAGTGGTCGACTTCGTGTTCTTCAGTACTGATGAAAAACATGTATGATGGATTCTTGAAAAGAAGCAGAGAAGACAGAAATTTCCTATTCACGAAACGAACATTGATGCCGTTTCTCGAGACAGAATATATCAAAACATCTTTGCGGTCGATATTCTTCCGATACCGTTTACTGCCAGAAGGAGAAGGACAACTTTATGATCTTGCGCTACCTCTCCCCTCTTGCTGACTCTCCATCTTGCTCCTCTCTCGACTCACAGGAGAACAAAGTCAAGCCAAATACAAGATTTACATATGCAGCAGAATGAGAGGGCATGTTACACTTGTACCACTGCTCGGCCGACCACTTTATAGTTATAGTCGCTACATTCGAGCCTCTCGCAAAGTCAAGCCGTATAGGTAGTGTGATCCAAGAAACGGCAGAAGCCGTTCTGATCCATCTCCGTTTCTTCAACAAAACTGTATTATGTTTTTGTAAGTTTTGTTTATCAAGTCAAATATTTCCAAGGCCTCCAAATGTAATTGTAGAGAGCATGCCAACGCCCGTTCGTGTTCAAGCTTGTTAGCGACAGTTTGTTTTTGAAAGAAATCGAAGGCAGATAGCCCGACGCTAGTCCGCTTTCGGTTAATTTATGGTAGGGTCGAGGGTTCGAAGCTGTAGTTCCTGTCGACGGACAAACCCCAGATGATGTCTGGCAACTCGAAGTTGTTCAGGTACTCGATGGGGCGCATTCGTTGACATATGTTTGGAAAGTTAGGAATCTTTAAGTATGGCAGACGACCCGACGTCGTACTGCTATCTTAAAGAACAAAGATAGTCCTTATGAAGGATCTGGCCACGGAGTGGGGGAAGGCAAGGGTGCCTTCTGGTAAGAGGACTGTGTTAGACCGCTCAGCACTTACCCCAGAACCTCGGAAAAGGGCAGGTCATAAGAATTTTCTAACAAGCTGAACACGCTGTTTTTGAGTATACATTTCCACTCGCACCAACATCTTTCTTCTTCATATCTTGCTGTACTGGTCTCCGCAATTCGTTAACTTCTCTCTAATCTTCATCTTAACTTCTCTGTAATCTTCATCTTCGTTTTCATTTTCCTTACAGTTGTTTTGTGACAACAGTAAAACTGTGCATTACAGGATGATCAATTAGTAATGCATCAGGTTCCATTAAACCATCAATTCAATCAATGTGATGAGGCTTCCACTGTTGCAGAAGTGGTCAATGTAAACATAATGTTTTAAAGGTCTAGTGAATGACCTACACCGCCGACAGCTGTCAAAATTCGCTACCACTATCCCGACAGTGATCACTGTTAGCATCCGAATCCCCTTCGACAATTCCAAGAGTGATCAATGAACAAGACATTGTAATTTCTTTTCAGATTTATGAGATTTATATGGTTGAAAAGAGACCAAGCTCGATAGAGTTTTAATGATATTTACTTGCATTCTAGCGAGCTATGGTCACTCATTAAATAAGTATACAACATCAAAATTATGCCGTGATTACACTCATTTTAATCAACTCCTCTTTGTAGTCACCGCGCTATCCTTCTCTATCGTCGGCAAACTTCAAATAACGTAGTAAATACCTACGACCTATACGATCATTGATACAGTTTTCTTTCGAAATAAGACGACGATGCTTTTTCGCAAGAAGAAAATGTTTATCCCCTCTCTTTCTTTTGAAGTTGTCTGCTCGACACCGGCCAGAACGAGAGGGTATGCCATATTCTATCGTTTTTGCAACGAAAGATATGACTGCTCGGCCAACCACTTTGTAGTTTGCCGCCACATTCAAACCTCTGGCACATTCTCCTTACTCACTCGCGGTCCGCTCAAGAACAAACCGAAGCGACATAGATACCGTTATTCATAATAGATCGAAAGTCGTACCGAGCCATCGACTTATAGCAAAAGAAAACTGTACTCCAGAGCCCGGAGGTTTTATCACTTTCGGAGGGAATACTGTATTGCTACACGGCTGACAACTGTATGGTCTGCAACTACCTCTCGCCTCTCTCATTCTCCGTGTTCACTCTCGGGCGACTCCATAACAAAGTCAAGTCGCATAGGTAACCTGATCTGAAATACGGCGAAAGCAGATCCCGAGCTTTCGCCCTATATAGGAACAAAACGATAAATATACAAGTGAGTTTTTACAATTGTATTCACGATGTTGACATCTACAACATATTAAAAAATCATCGAAATAGGTGAGGTGAGGTGGTACAGATATCAATAGTTGACCGATCTCGTCGAACAGTTTTGTGTTTTGTCAGCATACGCTAACCTTTCATCGTGGTATTTTAGGGTCGCACTGACGATGATTTAGTTGCTTGCACACATTGTATACTCTACGTTCTATCACAGAACCGAATTATAAATGAAACTGGAACCAAAAAATAACAGTTATAGGATCGATATAATATTGGTACTTAAGAACCATAACCGTCACCGATATAAGCCAGAACCGTTGTCCTCATAACAGATAGTATTGAAACTTCGCACACTTATAGATCTCGTTCTCCTGTTCACGAATATATACCATGTCACGTCCGGTGGTTCGACCGTCAATGAATAAACCCTCAGACAAAGAATTATTATGAACTATTATGCTGTGACGTGGCACATTTATTCACGTCCCTCCTGTAAGAGCGCGCGAGCGCACGATTTGCCACAAGGGGTAGCAGGGCAGCGACGACGTCGATGGAATTCCACGATCGCGACGCAATCTGACGATCAGCGGCCACGGTCCGCGGCGCAGTTCGCCTAGACAATCAATAACGTTAACATGTACGGGCGAGAATAAATAAAGTTTCGTTGAAATAAAGTTTCGCGATTACACTCCGATCAAAGATCGAAAGACCGGGCCGTCCTTTGACAGCACCGCCGCGATAACGGCTGTCGTGATCGCTCTCCCTGGGCACATCCGAGATCCCAGATTGGAGATTAAAGGTCAATGCATATCTGGCAGGCCCTGCCAGCCGGCTCAAAATTACAACCCTGGTTTTGGTCCTAGCGTTTACTAGCGGCAACCGTGTCAGACTTTGGAACCGAATTTCTTCTCTGGCCTCTCGGCCCTTTCCAGATGGCCTTTCGAGAGCGCGTTGACAGTTCCCTGCTGCGCGTGGCACAAAAAAAAATGTTTTTAGGGGCTCCACAGCTCCTTAGGTAAACTATCCGTATCTCTCCTTTATAACACCATAGAAATAGGTAACGTTCCTGGCATTTAATGAAACAGCATCGCACATCCTTATATGTATTTTATCATACGTAAATTATACATATAAAATTCTTCTTAAATAATTTATCATGTTATACGCAAATGTAATTTCTTAATGAAAATATATTAGAAACATCTTTGTTCTGGAAATTCTTCCACCGATTATAAAGTGTAAAAAATTTTTTTAAGATATGGTCGTATTCTACGATTCTTCCTGTTTGAAATTCCGTTTTTTAATTCGCGGAGCATCAAAAACTGCAAATATTGGGTACTTGAAACTGTTATAAAAATATATTAGATTGGAGGGAAAGTTCTATCGTATTTTAAAGAAAACATTTGAATCAATTTATAAAAATACGTGTTTAATATTATTCAATGATATAATTTCCATTATTTGTAAGGACTTGTTGCCATCTTTCAGGTAACCTGTGCATTCTTGTTTCCCAATGACTCAATAGATACTATTTTTACTAAGAAATTCCCGTGTGATTAACTCCATGATTTGGATGTAAGCTGTGTGTTGCGACGGCAACACCGAAGGTCGTACCGTACCGTTCCTCCAGGCGACAAAGGGACATACCTGAAGGGGATGTCCCATTAAAAACACGTGCGAAGTAGGTATAAACGACCGAAAAAATTAGTTTACGACCACCGCAATTCGACAATCTTGACCCCGACAGATGGACAGCACATGCGACCAAACTAACGAAACGACGAACGAAACACAGTAATAAATCACGCCATTGACGAACGAAGACAAAACCAGGAATCCCTGACAGTCTCCCACTCACATCAACTCAAAACTCCTCCCAATGCACCCACGTCCAATTACAAAACACTATATTTTCCCACCTAAATCCAAAATCATCCAATCACGAAAAAACCGAACTGACGATAGACAGGACACGACAAGACAGAGCAGATACAAATCGAACAGGCAGACGGACGAGACGAACTCTCCGAAATAAACATATATCGCGAACCACCAAGTACCATTTAAGAAATCTCGAAACGAACAGTTATAACGCGAACCATCGTACCTGTAGAGACTGGTTCGATAACACGCCATAGGAAAGTCGCTTGGGATGTATACACGGTGTTTATTATTTCGGTGATGATACAACGTTTGACAGGAGTGGTCCTGAACGGCAGCGAGCAACCAACTGAACTCGGTAGGCTTTTTGGCGCTATTTATAACAGTCTAACCGCGCAGAGGAAGGTACCAGGTATGTCCATACCGAGGTCACGCCGGTGTCTCCCTGGAAAAACCCTGGTACACTTCGGTATACAAGAGGGAGCGGTGTGGCGGCAGCCGGGCCGCTACATACCATAGAGGAATAAAGTTATTATACCAAACAGTGTACAACCTATTCCTCACCAAGGTGCTCAATATTATATACTACATATTGAGAGAAGGCATCGGGGAAACCATTCATCGCTGCCTTCGTATACACGGTGGATTATAGGAGTGGGCTAAGATATGAAACTGTTACCGCCCACTACTACACGATTGTAGGGGGTGTCAAGACGCCATTTCGTATGGGTTCGAAGTGATGACATTGTATTGATGCGAAGCTTAGAAGAAGGTTCCCCGGCAGGACTGCGGTGACGTATGTAGATACGAATGCGCGGCCGATTGGTTCAGAGTGGAAGAGGCAGGCCTTGTTTCACACGCATTTTCGGCTGAATTCGAAATAATGGCTACAGCGGTCACACATACTGTGTAGCGTGACGGCCTTCGGCCTCAAAAATTGGGCCAACAGCCGCGGCAGAGATGGGGATAGGCATACCTACGATAGACTCGGTTTGTTTAGGTAACCTCCCCCCGTCGCTGCTCTGTATGGAGCGGTTTATGACGGATTATTACTATTGAGCTGGAACGTGTAACGACTAGATGACTCAGGACCGATGACACATTGTATAACAAACAAGCAGCCACCGATCGCCCCTGTACCTTGCCCTTAGCAGATAGTACCCGATGACTGTATCCACCCACCCCCAAAAACCAGCGCATCCATAGCGATAAGAAATAGTACTTAAACCGGAGAACCTCCAATAAAGAACCAGAATATTCGTGTCAGTCTTAGACTAAATTCTGTGTCTCTTTTATTTTAAACCCCTATTCGACCGAGTATCTACGGAACGCGATCGCTAGGCGGTATCTTTGTTGAAGTTACGTTTTTCCCCGTAACATTTTGGCGATCCTGCCAGGATATACACAAGAGGACGACTGGAAAACTCGGGAGACAACCGGATCCACGGAACCTGTTGAAAGCTGAGGGACAAGTCCAGAAGGTCGTCACGATTTGTATAACGGACCAAAGAAGGGAAAAATCAGGATGTCCAATCCTCTCGAAGAAGCCATGCCTCTCGTGGCGTTCACGAAATCTATCCAAACCTTGACCACGCAACAGGAAAAAATTACGTAAAATATTGCGATACTGGCAACTGAAAACGACAAAAGAAGACAGGAAACACTGCCATTCCATAAAGTATTAAAACCACTGCTTGCGGACGACGAGACTACAGCTACGTATGGTGACATCGCTGCAGGCAACCCTACGGGACATCCCGCAGAGGAAAGGGAAATGGACGAAGGAGACGGATCATTTAAGAACCACTTCCGACTACCGGGTACATCTGGACAAAACTCCGGCCAGGTTAGCAACAATACGGAGCCCAGGTATGACGAGCATCGTTTTAAAAGGGCCAAAGACCTGGTCGACACCATAAAACCTCTCAAAGAACGGGATGACTCCGGGGTTGAGGATTGTATACGACTGGTTAAGCGCGCTAGATCTCGTTGCTACGAACCGGATATTTTACTTGACATAATACTTACTACTAAAATCATCGATCAAGCGGAAAGAAGCATTCGGTATTTAGAAAGTAATAGTTACGACAAATTATACGACGCGTTGCGAACATACGTGTTCCCAAGTGTTTCGCCAGACGCCGCGAGAGATAAATTGAATAATATAATTCAGGGAAAGACGGAAGGCGTGATGAATTATACTCTTCGCTTTAGACAGCAGTTAAATGAATATCGGTACGCGACACAAAACGAGAATTCGCGCCCTACGACGAGGCAAGTTGCTCTTAGCATTTTAGATAAGGAAGCCGTTAGAACATATGTTAGGAACTTGCGTTATGAGCTTGCCGTCCTCGTGTATCCAAATAAACCGAGTAATATTTCGGAAGCACAAGGCTACGCCTTAGAAGCCGAAATGTGGGAGCGAGACTCCAGAAATAGACGCGGAATCGGTAGACCGACAACCGATAGGACATGGACCGGACAAACAGAACGGCCTGTTAATCCTAGACCGACAACGCAACCGTTTGAAAAACCAGTAGGAAGCAATCCATTTAGACAGAACACACCGATAAAATGTAACCGATGCGGGAAGATAGGGCACTACGCGAATCAGTGCCAAAATTTTAACATACCACCTCAACAGAAGCCGCCTCCGCGAATAAAACTTTGCAACCGCGAATTACCAACACTAGATTACAGTCAGGAAAATTGCGATAGAATAGAGCCGGGTGTAAGAAGCGCGAGCGACCGTCCAACTGTCGTACATTTTTGTAAAACCGCGCGGGCTTCGTTTCCATCGCTGCCGGGCCTTCCCGGCAGCCGCCTGTAACAACCGGACTAAATAAATGTTCGTTCCAAGCCCATACCCGTGTTCGCTTTTCTCATGAGAAACCTTTCCGCCGCGGAAAACGTCCCGTATTCCCTCCGCGTAGAATCATGGCCCAGGCTGTCGCTATTCAGAACCTAGCGCGGCTCTCGTAGGTTCGGTGTTATAATTCGCGTCTCGCGTTCGTTACGAATTGTTCGTGTGACACTTGCGAGTGTCTGGCGCCCGTTTCAAGTCTCGAACCTTGTAAGATCCATCGGGAAAATCGAGCCTACGAGATACCGTTTGTCACGGGTGGACCACGTATCGCGCGGCCGAGCATGGCCCGGCCTCACGGTCTATGAAAACCCGCCGTTACCCAGGTTTTCTTCCGTCGGACGGGCCGGAAAATCAGGGCAACGTGACAATGCAAACCCAGTGATGTCACGCGAGGAGAAATAAATAGAATTAAGATACACGTTAAAAATTCTACGCAGTTAGGTAGCGCGCAAAACGACTCCAACTTATCTTCCTGCAAGACACGCAGCAAAGATCAGTTACACCCTGAGAACGAACAGAAAGGGTGTCCAATTATGCCAAATTGCAAGAAGGGATGCCGACTTCATGGTAGGTGTTCGGTCCCACACAGACCGAACGTGAGTTATAATAAACACGGTCGGCTGCGATAGCCAAAACACTTTAGGCGAAGCGACGGTCCCAAGATTTGGAGTGTCATCGGACACCACTTGGAGACCTCCGTGAACGAGCCCATTGAAGGGGCAATACACAAACATTTAATTTTCCAGACCATCTTTCCCATATCTCTCACACCTAATCCATTCAGATCATCTAAACACAATTCCACCAAATCGCATCCCCACTCCGACGACCAAAGGCACCACCCTGTTACGAGCCAGGGCTGCGAGCAACGCGAGAGGCCGGCGAGGGGTTGTTACCCCAGGAATATGGTTTCAATTTGTTAATTAACCGCTAGGATAGTTGACGTCGAGGACGCACCTGATGCGAAATCAGGGAACCTCTGGGAGGTTGGAGTCAAACGCAGACGCACCCGATGCGAAACCGAGGAGCTACTAGGAGGATGAAACTTCGTGAACGCACCCAATGCGGAATCGGGGAGTCACTAGGAGAGACACGCGGCGAACCCGATTAAAGGAAGGTGGATAACTCACAGACGCACCTGATGCGAGACCAGGGAGCTACTAGGATACGGAAGAACCCAATGCGAAACCGGGGAGCCACTAGGTTGGAGAAATCTTCGTTGAATTGAATCTAAGATTAGTAAGCCTCGTAACTTATATATAATTTACTTGATACAATCCGAGCGGTAAGATTGTATCATGTGGGAACGTTCAATTATTAGATTAGGATATCAGGCAATAATTAAAGGTTGTAGATTACGCGAGTTAACAAACAAGACAAATATATTCTGATTTGGAATAGTTACAAGTGTAATTGTTTGTGTCGCGAGTGGATGTAGTAAGTGTACAATTAGAGAAATTGTTACCTAATGATGCACGGTGTTGACGCACTGGCAATGCGGGGTTAGATAGCGATTGTTGAATGCCAAATAGAATATATACCGAACAGACGGAATCTATAAGGTTACGAATTGATTCGAAAGGGACTTCAACCCGATCTCACTAGACTTGACGCGACGTGACTGCACGAGTACTGAACCGCGTCTGAATCTTGACTGAACCGCTTCTCGACTAACCAAAGAGGATGAAAATGCATGGGTTTATATACCCTAAAAATGAGAGGGGAATGTATCTGTTTTATTTTACGGTCGCATACTCGTATTTGTCGTTTCTAGTGAGTTTAAGGTTTGCAGCTGAATCTTTTGTTTATAGGGGTAAAACGAAGAGTTAGCCAGGATGTTTCCTATCAAAGACTATCTTGACAAAACATTCCAGAAGGGGATGTTTTGAAGATTTCCATATTAGGAAATCGTACGGTGCTGTTACTGAATCATGCTTCGTGCCAGCTGCGTCCAGTCGGAGTACAATCATTAAACAAGGGGCCTGTTGGGACGCTTTTCGTTCTCAGAAAAGAGATTAGAACTTCTAATCGAAATGAAAGTGGAGAAACGTCTCCATACGTAACAACCCATTAACCAATAGAAGAAGAGCCCGAGTTGACTTTATAGACGACACGACACCGAACCGCAGAAAGCTAAGATACCTCGAAGAAAACACAAATCGATCGCGTCTAGAAAACTCGTTGTACGCGTCATACCTCGCCAACTGACTTGTAAATGTTAAGTTAAAATATATTGAAGTGTTGTTCCAAAACGTCGAGTTTCATTTCAACTAGACGTAGCTACCCCGTAACTCCGTCAAGGCCCGAATATCTTCCGCGAGCAAGCGAAACGGGATTTACGACCCCGCGAAGTCCGACAGGCGGACTGACGACACTTTCGGACGCCTCAGTAGGAGTATCGACACACTAGCCAGAAGACATCAAGAAGGTAAAAAGATGCAAGGTAGAGACTCCTGAGCCAGCATCTTTGAAAAACAAAGGACTGTCCATCTTATGAAAAGGGGGAACCAACTCCTCAAACTCAGTTCATTCCGTCATAAAAGTTTCATCCAGTGAGTTACGTTTTGTCAAAGTTCATTCAGTTCTCCCAGATATAAACAATAGTAGTCCAGTTCGGTTTTTAGTTTAAAGTTCCGCGAAGTGCTTGCAGTGCCCAACGACTCCTGTACTTGGCGAGTGAATACGAAGCGACTCCCAGCGACTACTACTACTATTGCGAATCATCCGAAGCGACTCCCAGCGACTACTATTTTTGCGAACAAATCCGAAGCGACTCCCACAGACTCGGTAATACTAATATTATTGTTATTATTGTCATAAACGAAGTACTAGTAAGCACTCTAGTATACGCGCTATATAATCCCTATTTGTAAAATCAAATTTGCAATCTCTGATTCAGAACCTCACTTTGAATAAATCAATAATTTTGTTAGTTTCGAAATAAGGGTACAAATTTATTTAAACGTGCCTCAATTTCCCGAACCGTAGCCAGTGTATGCAGGTACGTTCGAAACTGCGTCGTATCCCTTAAAAATCATAATGCGTCCCACTCGGGACGTAACACCATTATAGGGGCAGAAGTTTCAACGCAGTTTAAACAGGACAAAGTTTGCGTTTGTCTGTGTGTGAGGTCGTCCCCTACCGGTATGATCTTTGGGTTTCTCTGTTGATGGATGTACTTGTGAGTGTGTGTGTTGGTGTCCCGACGTTAGCTATGAAATTTCGTACAGCTGAGGCGTTCGGCAGTTACGATTTGTACGAGTCTTGAAACGCGTCGATAGATCGGTCGGCTTATCGACCAAAACTCTCAACAGGTTATGAGCCCAGGACGATAAATCCTGTATCGAAAGAAAATAATTTCAAAAAGCGCGGAAGAGTGATCAGTGAATAGGCTTGAAGAGGTTCTAAGATGACGGTTTGTGGTGTGACGTGGCAAAGTTGTCCACGTCCCGCGGATCTTAGATCGAAAGACCGGGCCGCCCTTTGGCAGCGCCACCGCGATAACGGCTGTTGTGATCGATCTCCCTGGGCCCATCCGAGATCCCAGGTTGGAGTTTAACGCGGTTTAAACGCCGCGCCACTTGGCGCGTCGAAAAGTTGCAGGTCCGTGGCCGGGCCCCAGGGGGCCCGGATTCTTTTCCCTTCTCCCAGGAGCGCGGAAAATTCTAAGAGAAACGTTCAGGGGACGACTACGGGGGACACCCTACAGGAAGACATCGAAGAGGACACCGAGCCCGGGCTTGTCAACCCGGAGGCGCCGCCGAGGAATTACGGGTCTGAGGAGCACACCATCTCAACCTCGTCGCCGCCTCGTCCCGGAAAGCTGCAAGGACCCGTCGAGGGAATAGCTCGATGTCTTCCGCCGTGGGAATCGGCCAATCAACGCATGTCATCCGGAAAGCGTTAGCCGATAAATCCGTAGCCGAGGGCCCCGGACCGCCGGGCGCTGCCCTGCCGCGCGAGAGCTAGCGATAGGTCCGAGCGTCGCGCGGGAGCAGGGAAAACTAGGACAGTGGGGGACGCCTCGCTTCCGCGTTGGCGAGTCTTCGCCAAGTAGGTCACTGTATCGCCGAAAGTAGTCCAGGCTAGTCCTTTAACGATCGCTTCAGCAATAAAGTAATTTTGAGAAATTAGTGCTGCCGGAACGATTAAGAAGCCGGCTGCCGAACATCGAGACAACTAAAGCCGCTGAGTGACCACGTTGCCGAGTGGTAAGTGCCGACCAGGTTTTTCCGCACCATTATAATTTTCGCGTTGGCTCGGTAGCGTTTTTGCGAATCGGCCGGACTTCGAGTCGAATTTAAGACCAATTCTCGTCTATCTTTCTTTCGTGAGAAACCTTTCCGCCGCGGGAAACGTCCCGCATTCCTTCCGCGTAGTACCCTGGCCCGGGCTGCCGCTATTCAGGCCCTCGCGCGGTTCTCGGAGGTTCGGCGGAAGAATTGGCGTCTCGCGTTATCTTCGAAAATGTTCGTGCGGCACTTGCGAGTGTCTGGCGCCCGTTTCGAGCCCCGAACCCGGTAAAGTCTTCCGTCGGGGAAAAAGTCGAACATCCGAGATAGCGTTTGTCACCGGGCGAAACGCGTTCCGCGCGGCCGAACGTGCCTAACCCGTTGTGGCCCCGGTTTTCGTCCGTCGGACGGGTCGGAAAACACGGGCCCCGTGACAAATTGGCGCCCGAACATCCGGATATCTCGCCGGGAAAGTAAACTGAGAAAGGGCTTTTCCATAGAAAAGAGATACGCGATGAGTGCGGGACTCTCACGTAAATTCTATCGTGTGGCCGGAAATAAAGTCGGAGCGCGATCGGTGCCGTCGCGTCGTGAAGACGAATACCTGCGTCGCGAATAAATAGAGAAACGCTACAAAACGAGCCAACGTTACCGAGATTGTAAATTGATTGATAATTTTATGATGTTATATTATTTATGAAATGCAATTTATTGTGACATGCTGTGATATTATTGATGAAATGTTATTTCCGTATGATATTATTGTTGAAATGTTATTTTGATGACATACTATTTTTGCAACTCTATTAATGATGATATATTAATCATGAAAGTCTATTTACTAGGATGATTTATTGATGCACGAAAGATTTCAAGTAATATTTCATGAAGGATGTAAAACTCCACGAAATCAAGTATAGATTTGAAAAAAAAGGAAAGAATAGTACAAGTTGATTCAAGTAGCTGCCGAGTTAATTATACAAAAATTCATATATTTATTCGTTATTTCATTACGTCGTAATTTATTCCCTTATTTCTTAATTTATTTTGTGATTTCCTAATTTATTCCGTTACGTTTTCGTTATATTTTGTTAGCCAATAATTTATTACGTTATGTTTTGATTTTAATTTGTTGATTGCGTATTTATTCCATTATCCCGTATTTATTTTGTTAATCCCTTACTTATTTTGTACATACTTCATTAATTTTATTAACCCCCTATTTAGTTTGTTACTTCCTTATTTATTTTGTTAAACCCCTATTAAGTTTGTGACTTCAATATTTATTTGCTTATCTCCTAATTTCATTTTGTTGTTTTCAGTAGAAAATTTATTACCTCCGTATGTATTTCTATGTCCCGTAATTTATTCTGTAACGTCCACAAATACATGTCAAACCACTATTTACTAAAGTAAAAATTTCGGAAAATGCTAAATTGAAAATACACTCAATAATTCGGCCACTAAATGAAAATAGAATAAAAAGACTTGATGAAGTGGAGAATATGATGATGATAAATGAAATTGAATTATTTTTTTTTATGATGATCAATTGAATATGTTCTGTATAATGATGTTTTAAATGATTTTCTGGTTTATGCCATTATGAGTATTATGGAATTACAATGTTCGATATGATTGTATGATGTATTGTATATTTAATGTGTCAGGGCATAATATATGTACGTAATTTACGGTGATGGAAGGGACGTTCGGAAGAACGCCTCGTAGACTTTGTGCCGTCGAGAAAAACGTGCCGTCTTTGTAAGTCGTTGTATTTGCGATACGCGAACGCGAAACCGAAAATTAGCGAAATAATCTTGCGAAAATAACGAAACAAATTAGCGACAGGACGAAGAATTTGCGAAAAGTTGTAAGGATTGTGAAAAAAAAATTGCTGGGGAAAGCCACGAGTATCGAAAAATAAATTCGTGCTGCCGTAGAAAATTCCGAAACACGCGAAGACACCCGATATATTAGTAAGGAATTCGGAGACAGTTTTTCTGTAGGCAATAGTAACAACGGGTCTATTGTTCGTACGCGTACCACGGCAAGGACGTCGGCTGGGGTCGCTAGGCCCAAACGTAAACAGCCGAGGAATTTATAGCCTTGCCTGAAATGCGAAGTAACGCGATACAAAGGGGCTCGAGAAATAATAAACAGATGAGCGACATGCTCAAGCCGGAACTCGACGAGGGGGACGAGGGGGAAGCGAAGTCGGTTTACGGGGAAGCATCGGATGAATGGCCTTTCTCCGACGCAGAACCAAACACCGAAAACAATAATTGGGCGGAAAGATCACCGCCGAAAAATTTTACGTTGCCGGTACCGAACTTTCACAGTAAAGAACCGATGCCGGAATTTCGTGGTAATGAACCGAGATCGTACCCCGTACACCTCGCATCCGAAATAAATCCGAGCCAGTCCAGAGCGATGCCGGCGAATGTATCACGCGAATCATATTACCGGGGACGCCAACCGCGGAAATAATGCGTAAATGGCGGATAAAATTTTCCGGGGCACCAGGAGAGGACCCGGAAGCCTTCCTGGACAACCTATTGAAACAGCGTAAATATTGTAGTATCGCGGACGAAAATTTATTACGCTGTCTGCCGGTATGTTTAGACGGGATAGCGGCCCATTGGTACGAGACACGGGAAAATAAATGGACGTCGTGGAATAAATTTGTTGCCGAATTTAGGAAATTCTTCGGGGATCCCGAGTATCGCGAAACGCTGGAAAGGAATATTAAAGATCGTTATCAGGGGGAAAACGAGCCAATACGCGATTACATGGTAATAATGCGGGCAATGTTTAACAAATTAAATCCATCGTGGCCGGAAGACAAAAAGGTTCGAAAGGTATATTGGGGCGCGAAACCAATTATTAGACAGGCAATAGCACTGACGACAATATTAACACTGGAACAATTAGAAGACGAATTATTAGAAGCAGACCGACAGACGAACATGACGACAAGACATAACCCAAGAGCGTCCGAAATGGCCCACCCGAGTTTCGCATACGAACCATACCGATACCCCCGCCAAAAACAATAGGGCAAAGGGAAATGGAATAATAACGAATACGCGTATGCAATGGCTGCCGTTACAAACGTTGATAGCGAGGGATCCAGCGAAAAATCCTCCAGCCCCACCCGCGAAAATCGAAACGTAAAATCAGAAAGGAAAATGATACGGCCGCGTAACACCTCGACGCAACGGACAGAAACCTCCGAAAAAGACGACAAGCGTCAAGTACCGCCGCGCGACAAACAACGCACGAGCGGGAAAACATCGCTAATATGTTGGAACTGCCGTAAGACAGGGCATATGTCGCGAGATTGTCGCGAAGAGCCTCGGCTGCATTGCTACAGCTGCGGAGCGGAGGGAGTCACTATAAAAAGATGCCGTAAATGTAATAGATTCACGGGAAACGAGAAGAGAAGTCGCTCGGAGGGGCCGGAGAGACTTCACCCGAATTAATATCGGCCCGCGTCGCGACAAAAGAAACATCAGGGACGCCGCCAATACTAACGATAAAAGCATATATCGGAAAGCTGCCGGTTCGCGTATTAGTAGACTCGGGGTCTACGATAACATTTATAAGCAGAGCCATAGTTAATCAAATAGATGCCGGAGAAATAAAACTAAAAAGAGCAGAACGCCCATGTTATTTCCTATTAGCAACAGCTGCCGTAGATCGCGCAACGGAAGAAGCGAAATTCAAATTACGAATCGGGAGTAAAGAATGCCAAATATTAGCGCGCGTGCTAGACAACCTAGTGACTCCAGTATTATTAGGGATAGATGCAATAGCGAAATTTGGAATCATCGCGGAATACCACCGAGCTGTTTGGTACTTTGCCGAACAGCCGCAAGAAACGTTTCCGTTCAACGATACCCCCCACGCGACGATTTGCTGCGGGTTACAAAAATTAACCGACGTAGAGAAGGTTAAATTGGAAAAATTTCTAGAGACTTCGCTGCCGGAGTTCGAAAAGATGACTGGATTGACAGACTTGATTAGCCACAAAATTGACGTTGGCGACCACCCGCCTATAAAACAGAGATATTATGCCGTCTCTCCTAAAGTGCAGGAAGCGATATACAAGGAAGTAGATACCTTATTAGCGGATGGCATAATCGAACCGTCACAAAGCGGCTGGTCAAGTCCAATAGTGATGGTCAAGAAACCAAACGGGAAATATCGATTTTGTCTCGATTTTAGAAAAGTAAACGAGGTCTCTAGAAAAGATGCGTACCCACTACCACTCATGACGCAGATACTAGACAAACTGCGCGCCGCAAAATACATCTCGACTCTTGATCTCAGCCAAGCGTACTTTCAAATTCCGCTAGAACCGGGAAGTCGCGAAATTACGGCGTTCACGGTACCGGGAAAAGGACTATTTCATTTCCGTCGCATGCCGTACGGGCTTACGGGAGCACCGGCCACCTTCCAACGTTTATTGGATCGTTTGATAGGGCCAGAAATGGAACCCCACGCGTTCGCATATTTAGACGATATAATTATCGTAACGAAAAAATTCGACGAACATCTAGAATGGCTAAACCGCCTGTTAGAACGTATCAAAGCTGCCGGATTACCAATCAACCCCGAAAAATGCGAATTTTGTCGCCAACAAGTCCGTTACTTGGGATTCGTGATCAGTCACGAAGGGTTAAAAGTCGATGCCGAAAAGATAAGACCAATCTTAACGTATCCTCCCCCGAAAAACGTGAAACAGGTGCGACGATTCCTAGGAATGGCATCCTGGTATAGGAGGTTCATTCCGGGATTCGCAACACTTGCAGAACCGCTGAACAACTTATTGCGGAAAAATCGGGAATGGGAATGGAAGGACGGACAACAAACCGCCTTCGAAACCCTTAGAGATACCATCGCAACTGCACCGACTCTTTCGTGCCCGAATTTCGAAATCCCTTTCACCTTGCAGACGGATGCGAGCACGGTAGGATTAGGCGCCGTTTTAACGCAAGAGGTCGAGGGAATAGAAAAAGTAATCGCGTTCGCCAGCAGGTCTCTCACGCTGCCGGAGAGAAAATATTCCGCAACGGAATTAGAATGTCTAGCTATAGTCTGGGCGGTACAGAAATTTAGGGCATATCTGGAAGGGTACACATTTACCGTAATAACCGATCACAACAGCTTGCGATGGTTACGAAAATTACAAAACCCGTCGGGGAGACTGGCGCGCTGGGCGCTACAACTGCTGGAATATGATTTCCAAGTAGTCTACCGCCAAGGCGCATTAAATAAGGTGCCGGATGCACTCTCGCGCGTTTTTGAGGGGGGGTGTCGTTGGGGGGGGGAACTCCGATAGCTGCCGTAGTACGCGCGAGTTGGTACGAGGGAAAATTCGCGGAGGTCGAGAAAAACCCGGAAAAATTTAAAGACTGGTCCATCCGTAGCGGGGAGTTATATTGCCGAAGAACCGATCCTTTGATCGCAGAAACGCTAGGGCAAGACGGGGACGAATGGAAATTAGTTGTCCCCGAGGAGCGCAGAACCGAGATCCTGCAGGAGGCGCACGATAGTCCGCAGGCGGGACACTTAGGCATAGAAAAGACCTACTATCGAATCGCGGCTCGCTACTACTGGCCCGGCATGTATCGTACCGCGGTAGAATACGTAAGACGCTGTACTACCTGCCAACTTACGAAAGTGGAGCAGACACTCCCTTCCGGATTGATGGGTCGGCGCCGTATTGACACGCCGTGGTCAGTGATAGCTGCCGACATTATGGGCCCGTTCCCCCCTAGCAGGTCCGGTAACGCGTACCTCCTAGTAATCCAAGATCTGTTCACGAAGTGGATTGAATGCGCCCCGCTACGACGTGCGACCGGTCCGAAAATTGCAGAGGTTCTAGAGGGGTTAGTTTTCTCCCGGTGGGGAACCCCGGACGTGCTCGTGACGGACAACGGCACCGAATTTGTGAACAAATGTTTGCGCGACCTTGCCGAAGACTACGGGATTCGGCTCGCTACGACTCCCCCGTACCATCCGCAAGCAAACCCGGTGGAACGCGTCAACCGTATTCTGAAAACGATGATAGTAGCGTATATTGGAAGGGATCATAGGGACTGGGACGTGAATCTACCCCAGTTCCGTTTCGCGTACAACACAGCACGACACTCGGTAATACAGGCTTCCCCAGCCTTTTTAAATTTCGGGCGAGAACCGCGACCGGCCAAATGCGTGCGAGCGGAGGCAGAGCCGCCTATAGATCTCGAATTAGGATCCACCGCGAAGTGGAAAGAGCGGGTTGCCCAGCTGCCGTTATTGAGGAGCTGGGTGATAGAGAACCTGGAGGATGCGTATAATCGACAGGCGCGACACTACAATTTGCGACACCGCGATCGGGAGTTCGAGGTAGGGGATAAGGTTTTAAAACGGCAACGCGTATTATCGTCGGCAGCGCAACACGTAGCGGCGAAATTAGTACCGAAGTATACAGGGCCCGTAGTTATCACGAAAAAGATTTCGCCGGTAGTATATTGCGTAGCGACCGAGACCGGCAAGGGCTTAGGCAAAGTCCACGTCAGCGATCTGAAAACGTTCCTTCCATCACGGGAACGAGAGAGTCAGAACTAAAGGGAAGAGTTTCATTTCAGTATCGTGACGACTCTCTGAAGAAAAAAAGTAGCTGCCGGAAGAAGAAGGATGGAGCCGAACACTCCGATCGTCAGATTGGACGAGGCGTTGAGGGCCGTGAACACCCAGGCAGACCGCCGCGCCGCGATCCGGCTCCTCCGGGAATACCTCAACGAGGGAGAGTATTCGGGGCGGCGAACGGTCAGTACCCAAACGTGGAGGAAAACCGTCACTATCCCCTGCAGCTTGCCGGATTGCGCGCCGGATGTGGAGGTAGCCGTGGGCGAGTCCTCGACCGACTCGGACACGCAGTATGAGTCCGCTGACGACGACGGGCCAAGGTCCTGCCGGTCGCAGGGCGGCTCGGCGAATGGACTGGACGAGACCCTGGACGGCCAAATAGAAGAGCTGCCGGTGGACCCAGAGCCCATGGCCCAGGAGGAAGCCGAAACGATTGACCAGCTGCCGGTGGAAGAGACGGAGACGGGGAGGCCGGAGGGGACCGGCCGAACCGAGAATGAGGTACCCGACGACTCTGACCAACCGCAAGTCGAAGAGGGACAGCCGGAGGCCTCGGAGGAAACCGGCCTACCCGTGGACGACGATACCTTTGAGCTGCCGGTCGAGGGGGAAGAGCCGGACGCACCGGAGGGGGACGACACCTCAGAGGACGAGACCTTGCGGCCTGCATCCGAGCCGCAGACCCCGGACGTGCCCCGGAGTACCGGAAGCTCCGCTCCAGGGTTACTAGTAAACCCGATGACGGGCGAACCCCGCAACCGCCCTGGAACCTCCACGGTGGGACCATACAAGACCGCTGCCGGGTCCTGGGAGCCTCCCTCTCCAGGCCAATCACGAGCGACCGCGTTCGAGGAGGCACACCGAGTCGCATTGGACTTATTTAGACGTCGGCGAGCGGAGGAGGAAGTGGAAGAGGAAGCGGAGAAGCTGCGTCGGAAAGCTCTGTCGCGGACCCGATGGACCCCCGCCAACCCCACCTTCTACCCAGAAGAGAGACGGGAGCCCACGTTGTGGGTGTTGCCCAAGGTGGCCCCTCCACCTGCTGCCGTACCACCTGTAACCCGCCTAGAGGTGGTAACCCTCCGGGATAGACAAAATGGGTGCTGGAGATGCGGGGCTCCCGACCACAAGCACCGATTCTGCCCGGGCCCCGAAACCACCTATTGCTTTCGGTGTGGCCGCATGGGCTACACACTCAAGTCCTGCCCGAAGTGTGGACCAACTTGGAAGGCGGGAGGGCCTCATCATCCTTGGGACCTAAAACAGCTTCGGCCCTAGGAAGCTTCCGTACCGCGCTGCCGTGAGGCTCGAACGCCCTCGCTCCCCTGGCCGCGGGAATTTGCGACCCAAATAGAACAGACTGTTTCTTTTCTCGCCTTATGTTTTTTTTTGTTTGCTGCCGACCCGCGCCAAAATAATATTTAATTTCGCTGCCGACAGAGGGTCTATGATCTCTTATTGCCGTTTCGATAGAATGCGTGGGTGACTGAGCGCACACTATTTTGTTAAGATTCTTTTTTTTGTAAGCTGCCGAGTGTGAATGAGTGTGGGTGAAAGCGAGCGGACGATTGTGAAGCGAATGTGGACAAGTAGGGTAAGACGCTGCCGTAACTAATAAGGAAAAGGACCAAGTTTTCTTTTGTTGTTTTTTGTTGAGAATACAAGGCTGCCGGGGACAGTAACGTCCCCTGAACTAATAAATCGTATATTCAGTACAAAACCCAGAGTCCGGTTATTTATTCCGCGCTATAACAACCCCTCGAACTCCCTACGCGTGCGGACCCCGCTTTAGTGAATAGCGATAAGTTGGTGCCGGCCGGAAGAAAGTGTCTCGCCCGAACATTTGTGACTCGTCCAGTGAGTATTTGTCGTAGATTATATTGGTGATGGGTATTCGTCTAATACTATGATTCATTTTTGCGTAAACCTAAGGGCACCCCCAGGGTGAAAGTTCGCTGCCGAGCCCGCGGAAGCCTAGTCGGTGGCTGCCACCGGTGGGGCCCGGTCTCCCCCGGGGGGGGGAGGAGTTGTGACGTGGCATATTTGTCCACGTCCCGCCGATCAAGGTCGAAAGACCGGGCCACCCTTTGGCAGCACCGCGGCAACAACGGCTGCCGTGATCGATCTCCCTGGGAGCACCCGAGACCCCAGATCGAGAAATTGACGCGGTTTAAACGCCGCGCCACTTGGCGCGACGAGAAGTTGCAGGACCGTAGCCGGGTCCCTGGGTGGCCCGGATACTTTTCACTTCTCCCAGGAGCGCGGAAAATCCGGAAAGGAACGCTGAGGGGCCGGCTACAAAGGACGCCCGCAAGGATACATCGAGGACGACACCGAGCCCGGGTTTGCCAACCCAGAGGCGCCGCCGAGGAATTACGGACCAGAGAAGGCCTTCGTCTCGACCTCGTCGTCGCCTCGCCCGGAAAAATTGAAGAGGATCCGTGAAGGGATAGGCCCGAGGTCTTCCTCAGCGGGAGTTAGCCAATCGACGCGTGTCATCGGAAGAGCGTTAACCAATAAGTTTGTTGCCGGAGGCCCCGGACCGCTAGGTGCGGCCCTGCCGCGTGCGAGCGAGTAATAGGTCCGAGCCTCGTGCGGGAGCGGGAAAAATGAGGAAAGTGGGGGACGCCTCGCTTCCGCGTTTGCGAGGCTTCGCGAAATGGGTCACTGTGCCGCCAGATCTAGTCGGGTTTAGACTTTTTACAATTGCCTAAGAGAGTCAGTTTTTGTACGACCTATTGCTGCCGGAAGGACGTGGTAACGCTGCAGACCACCGAGCGAGCGACACAGCTTATTAACCACGCTGCCGGGTGGTAAGTGCCGACTAAGCTTTTCGTGCCCTTATTATTTTCGCGTTGGCTCGGTAAGCGTTTTGCGAATCGGCCGGACTTCCCGTCGAAATAAAGACGGAATCTCGCCCGCCGGGAATCGCGGTTCGAGGGAATTCGCGAAGGGGGTGAGACCGTCCGTCGGTCATCGGGCGAGAGATTCGTTCCGATACCGACCTTTGGCGATATTTGCGAATCTGGGGGTGTCCCACGGTGGGACGACGCGACGTAGGCCGTACCGCCGTTTCCGGCTGTTTCCGACGGTCACAGTCTTTAGAACTTTGCTGCCGCGTATTCTATCGGAATCCGGTCGCTTCTCGACCGGCTAATTGCCACTCGTAGCTGCCGTACATCGCGCCCACGATCGGATTCGACGCGTAGGAGAGTAGAATCGGGAGAAATAAGCGCGAGCGACCGTCCAACTGTCGAACTATTGTACTATACCGCGCGGGCTTCGTTTCCATCACTGCCAGGTCGCCCCGGCAGCCTTCTGTAATCAGCAAGATTAATAAATGTAAAGTCGAAGCCCATTCTCGTCTATCTTTCTTTCGTGAGAAACCTTTCCGCCGCGGGAAACGTCCCGCATTCCTTCCGCGTAGTACCCTGGCCCGGGCTGCCGCTATTCAGGCCCTCGCGCGGTTCTCGGAGGTTCGGCGGAAGAATTGGCGTCTCGCGTTATCTTCGAAAATGTTCGTGCGGCACTTGCGAGTGTCTGGCGCCCGTTTCGAGCCCCGAACCCGGTAAAGTCTTCCGTCGGGGAAAAAGACCATTGCAAATGGCTGCTCTGAGGTGACTACGTGCCGGAAAGTTAAAAACGAGGTAGGTCGAAACAAAAAAACGCGAAGTCCGCGACGCGACTGTCCGCGAGTCGACTGTTTAAATATTATCAAAATCGGTGCGGCGCGGGGGCATCTCCTGGGCACTCGGGTAGCCGGGTAAATAAGATATATTAAATAAATAAGATGACATTTGCGCCAAAAACGACAACATTTCGTGTGCAGCATGTAAAAAAGGACTAGAATAATCTATGTCATATTTCGAAAAGAGCGGTTCGGGGTGGGGATGTCCAAAAGTCTTATTAACCCTTAGCACTCGAATGATGACTGTAATGCACCACTAAAAATTGTTGTATCATTATTCAAAATATTTTTTACATTATCAAATTTGTTTGTATTTAATAAATTACTAAACATTCGGTATTGTACGAGTAAGTTGCACTATTTTCGTATATATAACATGAAAAAAAAATATATAGGAGGGCAATATTCTAGGTCGGAAGAAATGTTTCATTTTGGAATTAAAATAGCTTCGAGTGCAAAGGGTTAAACAACATTTTTATATAAAACTTAAAAAGTTACATACCTTCATCGCGTAGATCGGGTTCGACGGTTCGACGGCTTAGGCAAGACTAACTCGCAAGCTCCGTCAGCCGGATGACCTGACTACTTCAGTGGGGGGATTTTCGTCGGGGTTTTTGCGCATGCGCGTCCGGCGCAGTAATGTATCTATATTGTGACGACAGTAGTGGGGTACTATTATTGGCAGGAAAAACCGGAAGTGTCCAGGACGAGACGACGAAACAAGCGTGTTACATATTTTTGATAAATTATTATTACCATTTGATTGGCATACACATGTTATACATTCATTTTTCATAATCAAATCATTTTGCGAAATTATACGGGATGACTAAAGTACCCCATTTTAGCCAAAATTGTACTTTACTCATGCTACAATCGTCGCGCCTGCGTCAACAAATCCGATCAATATCCCATCACTAGACCAACAAGGAAGCGAATCTTCCACCAATATCTCCTTCTTTTTCCTGCATACGATCATGTCCCTGCGCAGACCAGGACCTTACAGAAGTGGCCCCTTACCTAGGCGGATTGCAATTTCCAGGAAGACCGTCATGGACCCAGATTTAATTGAATATTTGTGTTTTAATGTTTTGATGGTCGCCGATTACGAAATTGAACGCAAAATTTAAAAAAACAAAATGGCAGATCCAATATGGCGAACGTGTACGTTAAGAAATTGTTCGTTCTGTTAAAAAATTAGTATTCTAAGGTTTTCGGGATCGCCGGTTACAGATCTGCACTCAAAATTAAAAAAAATGGCGGTCGTGTATTTGCAAAAATTATTTGATTTCCGCAAAAATTTGAAATATAACGTTTTGAGGTCTCTGATTGTGGACGTAAATTTTGAAATTAAAAAATATTACTGATTCAAATTTTTTTAATCACAAGGAAAACTTTCCTTGTAAAACGAATTTCGGTATCGCACGATGCTGAAAAATTACATTAAAAAAACATAAGTCGTGTCTCTGAGAGTAAAACTGTCGCGATTTACTCTCGAGAGAAAAATTCGTCAGTGTTTTATTTTGCAGGATAGGAATAGCACTCTCCGATAGCATTGGAGAGCTCAAACGGCCACGCACCCTTAAGGGGGCCGGCATGGTTTGAAATCCATATACGTATGCAAGGGTCAAAATCTAGACAAACTGCCGCTTCAATATTGCAATGAGCAGTTTAGAAGTGGTCAATTGTGTTTCCTAAAAGTCCAATCTACGTCTGTGTAGTGGAGTAATATGTAATATTCGGCAGAAAATTTGAATTCTGAAGCAAGTATGACGTTACGAGATGGCTGCCGCTGAGAGATTCTCTTAATTTCGAGAGATTTAGTGTTCGTGTCGAAAAAAAGGCTCTATACAGACGTAGCAAAGACATGTACAAACACGGTGGTATGCATTTTTAATTGATTACTTACTTATTGAAGACGTAAAATGTCTAGAAAAAAAAGGCACAGCGTAACATAGCGCGACAGTCAAGGCCAAATGCCTGCCGGCCCCCGAATTAAAAATGTCTTGTAACTATGCGAATCCCCTTTCTGATGCAGCTACCTGAATCCCCTGTCTCGTTCCCTTTATTGTTACTAAGCAGAATGGCGGCTAGCATCGAACGATACCCCTATTACCTTTGTATGAAGCAGATTATGTACAGGGTGTACAAATAGTAACGGTCATCCGTCCTAGGGATGAATCTACATCTCTCGATCGGTGAACGTTTGTAAGAGAAACTTGCCGTAAAATTGTTTATAACGAAGAAACTTGTTGTTACAGTTTCTTTTTTACATTGACACCTTCTGCTTATCGAGAAGAGAAAAAGATTGAAAGGAACAATATGTCGCAAACGAATAGTTATTGAGATAGAAGCTGTTAAAGTTTTTGCAAAATTGGATTGTGTGGAGTTTACACATATAGGAAATATGAAAGTGATTACTAGGTGACATTCTAACAAAATATCAGAATTTAAAATTACTTTGGAAATTATTGCGATATTTATAAAATAATGATTCTTAAACAAAAAATATTCTGTAATAATTATAGAATAAAAAAAAAACAGAATAAATACAATCTACAAGTACTGACAAAATTCAATCGTTCTTATCGAGATCCTTAGTAGAAAACGCTGTTTTTTTCTTCGTCAACCGATTTCGATGAAATTTTCAGTATGCGTATCAGTAACATTGATGTACTTGAATAATGATGCAGAATAAAACAATTGCGCTGCACAAGAATGTGCTGTGAAAACATGGAATGGCACGGTAGGAGCCGCTTGCTTCCCCTACCAAATCTCTTTCGCGCAGCTCGCATCTTCACCGGGCTGCGGTGCCCCTTCGTCTTTTACCCTGGAAAAGCGTTTTGCCAGGGGCAGCCATCCGTTCCCATAGATAACCTACATGGCGTTGTTCGAAATAAAACAGCGAAGTACCTTGAAACGATCAAGTAACAAGAAATACAACCCAGATATTTTCTTTGTAGAAATGTTCTAGCGAGAAATGAAAAATTCCGTCTTCAGGACAAATATTTACCAAATGCAGTTGTTAAATATTCAAGACAGGCCCGAATAAAAAAAAGTAATAAAAAGTAAACCTCAAATTTTTCTCTACGATTTTGACCAATTGCAGTTTTTTGAAAAAAATTCTGTTGCTTTGTGACACTAATTTTTCTAATATCTCGAAAAGATTAAAGTCGTTTGGTCCAATTATTAAAAAATTGTCTTATTAATTGACTGTATGTCTTTAGACGTTACAGTTGTGGACATTACACGACGCTGTAATACTGGTATAACACTATTGTTCCGTCGCAACAGAACTGTCATCTTAAGCATGAATCGTTTCTTCATGCTATCGATAAACGAAAGGGTCTTACAGAGGGTCTTTGTTCGTAGCTCCTTTTATTTCAAAACATTCGTGATTTAGAGACCACTAAGTACGGTCAGGCCATAAATTCATGACACGGTTCAAGGGTCTATGACAATCGACCTTTCGACAGCGTCGAATTACCAAAACACTCGGTTTTTCCCAAGTTATGCATCGCCCCACTCTTCCTTCCAACCAGGCTCTTAGCCTGAGCCTGTGGAAGGGAATTCGAACAATTAAGGGCATGCTGATTGGAAAATGCAAGTTTTCCCTAACCAATCCGGAGAGCTTCCTTTCTCGTCGCAACGAGCGACACATACCTCTCCTACACCTAAGGCCAACCTCTCAGCCACGAGGAGCCTATAACCACCTAAGGCCAACCTCTCAGCCATGGGGAGCCTATGACCTCGAGTTAATTCTGAAAGGCGGTCGAGCTTCAAATACAGTTCATATACGATCTTCGGACGAGCAACACCACAGGTCTCATCCGAACCTTACAACTTCGCGTTGAGTCTGGAAGTCTAGCTTGCAATGAGTCCATACAAGATCTTGAACACGTGACACTTACAGTCAATTATACCGAGAGTCAAATCGCCTTGCACACGGCAAGGCGAATACAATACGGATCACTCGGATCCGCGCGCGTCTAAGGCAGGACCTGTCGGAATAGCCTTACTGACGAGTCCTCCGACAGGTTCGGGACGAAACGCGATTCCTTTCCTGTTCCAATCCAGTCTTCCGTATCCGTTGAAATAGTTGCCCAAGATTAAGTTGGCGGGCAACAAACGCGAAAGTACGTCGCGAACAACTATCATCGAGTAGGGGGTGGAAACGCAATTATCAGGTAGCATCCTCGTAACGGGCTCTGCTCTAAAGACAGAGGAAAATATTATTTCAGTAAATGGTTCAATTTATTTCAAATCGTTTGCATACTTGGAGAATTACGCGTTCGATTTTAGTGACTTTTTTTGTTATTTCAATAAGTCGTCGTTTGCGAAAAGTCAGAGTATTTTATTTGAACAATAAAACAATTCACTCGTTCGATTCTCACTCGCCTTCAAAATACTATTTCATCGGAACTGTGCAATAACGATCGCGTTACGAACGCTGCAAACAATCTTGTTTTATCTGCATTTCGTTTTTCTTATTTGATTTTCCGCAAATGAATTCACAGAGTCGGTCGTTGAAATTGTCGCGCGTGTATGGCAATCGCGATTTCCGACATTCAATATTACATATGAAGCATAGAACGATTCAGAGAGAAACTCTTCGCGTTTTTGTAATCATATATTGTTCACATTTCGTAAGAGGATGTGTTGCGTTTGATAAAATGTTACAGCTTAAAGAAATATTGCCGAAACAAACGCTGGTAGCGAACGCGTTAATTATGTATCTTTCTATCGCAAAATCGAGGGTGCGCAACAAGACCCAGCAACTCGTAATGGCGTCCCTGACAACGGACATAGTCGCCAGATCAATACTTGTTGCAGCTCGAATTTCCTCTCCTACAAGTCTTCTCCAAACAGAGGGTAACTTTGTCCCGTCAATTCGTGCTCTCCCTCCTCATCTGGGGACACTGAACGTGGAACGGACGAGGAGTTCTTGCAATAAATGAGGTTGCAACAGGCGAGGTTATACTGTAATTATTTCTATTTCCTTCGATATTTTACCGATCGTATGTGATACCACATTTTAAAAGAGGACGTTTTGAAGAATATCATACGATGAAGCTTGTTGCCAAAACAACCGCTAGTAACAAACGCTAGTAGCAAACGCGTTAATTATTTCTCTCTTCGTCATCAGGTTTTTTATGATCATATCAATTGGTCACAGATTAAATCTGTGATTAAATCATCTGATTAAATCTGGAAGAGTTCAAAAACTGTAAGCAATTCTCCCTCTAAATTCTCCTCCCTCGAACTGGTTTCTCTGTCAAAGGGACGATACGTAGTTTCCCACGAGCTTTGAAAGCGTACAACACAGGCCGGTGGAAGAGGATAAGGCCACTGCGACTGGAGGTGGCCCGATGTGATGCGCCTCCCAGCACCCAGGAGTAAATGCGAACAATAGGACCCTGGGTGCTGGCGTATCGGGCTTGGCGGAGGGTTCGGACGGTAGCCCTGGGCGGTGGGGTTTTAGTGGGTAGGAGCCAGGGAGTAAGTCCCGTTCGCCCCAACCTTCATCGGGGGGGGGGGGGGGGGGGGCTGAATCCCACACTACCCACCAAACTTCAACGTCGGAGGTTGTACGTAAAGGCATTTCCCCACCGACACAAACAAAAAAAAAGGCCGGTGGAGATATTGTTACCATCGGGATGCTTCTGTTGCAACTGAAGAAAAGGGTGGTATTTGCTGAGAGCACGTGGGTGGTGCCCACCGCAACACAGATTTTGTGTAAAAGACCTATGTTGCGCGAAAAAATTGCCCTTTCCATGGGCGATGCTTTATTTCCAGAGAAACTGTTTGTCCCATGATTATACACAAAACGCAATGAAATAAATGCGTTATTTGTTGCGGACGTGATTTTTATTTTATTTCCAATCTCGCGAAATCCCATGGTTAATTGCGGAAGAATTGAGTTTTAATATTGCTTGCTACGTTCGGAAATTCATGCTTGACGATGAATCAAATCAGGTGTCAGAAACAGAGCGTAGCTCGCCATTGTAGATGCGAAGGAAGAATGGAAATTGAATTTTTACGATAAAAAACACAAGAAATCGTTGAATATTAAAAGTTTCGATAACATTGTTCACCTCTGGTATTTTATATTCGAACGATTTCTTCGAAGCTGTAGAAATTTTGATTTCATAAACATTCCGGAAGACAGATATTTTCTACTCGAGAAATGGATAGTACAGGCGAAGGCTCTTTGCCGGGGTCATTTTTTCAGACATTTGCCTCAATGGGAGCCATCAGGTCACGCGCAAAGAGAAAATACGCACTGGACTCGCGAGAAAGGGCGTTTATGGCAACAGTAACGTCAGTACGTCAACTATGTACATATCCGTTGACATTTCGCCGAGTGTTTCGGAATTATATCATATTTGGTTTCATCTTAATCAGAGAATGCCACGAATATGTTGGTAAAAGTTTCATTAAAAAATAACGAAAAATAAAGAAGTTTTGTAATTGGATTAGTAGTGGCCTTCTGATCTCACACCGAGATATAGCCGACATGTGTGATCCACTCCTCGGCGACGACGGTTCTCGAGTTTCGCTGCCCGCTTATCCGTGTTAACATTATATCGGAGACGGATATTTTCTCCGTTTGAATGGTAGTCATTTTGGTGTGCCATAGGTTTTTTATGACTTTTAGGTTTAGGATTAAAAGTGGTCAGTTGTGTTTCCTAAAAGTCCAATCTACGTCTGTCCAGAGCCCAAATTGCGAATTTTTACCTCATCGTGGAGTAATTTGTAATATTCGGCAGAAAACTCGCTTTCTGAAGCAAGTATGACGTCACAAGATGGCTGTCGCAGAGAGATTCTCTTAATTTCGAGAGATTTAGTGTTCGTATCGAAAAAAAAGGCTCTGCACAGACGTAGCAAAAACATGCGCAAACACGGTGGTATGCATTTTTAATTGATTACTTACTTATTTAAGACGTAAAATGTCTAGAAAAAAGGCACCATTCAAACACTGTACGTTGCGATAGAATACGGTCGATAATGCAAATCGATAGTAGAGGTTTACATATGTACAATATGTATGCTGTCGAATATTGCAAATTACTCGACGATGAGACAGAAATTCGCATTTTGGCCTCTGAACAGACCTAGATTGAACCTTCAGGAAGGACAATTGACCACTTATAAACTGCTCATTGCAATATTGAAGCGGCAGTTTGAAAAAGTTTCTGACCCTTGCACGTTTCGCAAGACGCCACGACCTTCGAGTCACCGATTCTGTTGAAACTTTGCACACTTATAGATCTCATTGTCCTGTTCACGAATATATATCATTATAGCGGCAGATACTGAATAGATTTCGAGTTTCATTATTTCCTGTGTAATGCCGTATTTTTTCTACGGTACAACAAGATTTGGTTTGCCAGCGTGCCAAGTTTTCAGCCGGACGACCAGTGTTCAAATTCTGTCGACTAACGCATTTTTTTTTTTAATTTTATTATGTTTTGTCACTGTATCTTTATATTAGCAATTTCACATCGGAAAGCAGTAAAATATATCACCTCGCAATTCTAATTACGGATCAGACAGAATTCCAGTATCAATGAACGTTCGAAAGGACAATATCATATAAGGTAGAAAAGACCGCACTTGTTCAAGAAAAGGTATTTATTTTTTTAAAATTAATTTACAGAATAATCATTATATAATTTATGTAGGGATTTGGTGTCAGGCTGGTCGAAATGAATATATATCGGTGTATGTGATACGTTTAGTAACTTAAACGTTGAGTCGGCTACACTTGCTCCACAAGATCGGTCCTCTACCGAAATCTCTCTCTCTCTCTCTCTCTCTCTCTCTCTCTCTCTCTCTCTCTCTCTCTCTCTCTCTCTCTCTCCCTCTCCCTCTCCCTCTCCCTCTCCCTCTCCCTCTCCCTCTCTCTCTCTCTCTCTCTCTCTCTCTCTCTCTCTCTCTCTTCCCGTCAAACTCTGACTCTCTACTTCCGCGACCGCGACCTACCTCGCATATATAGCCCGATGGTCCTTAATACATACACCCGAATCGGATCACCTACATCGCTCGCGGTCGTCGCACCTTCCTTACTCTCTCACATTCATTCGCACGCGCTCGCTCGGGCATTCACCTGTCGTTGTGTTGATGTTTTTCGGCCATCCGCGGACGACCTGCTCCACAAAAACGCTGGTCGTTTTTGCGTTTTCGCTGACCTAATCGGCGATTTCCGCCAACGGCTCCGTCCCCTACGTTTATGTTAAACAAAAACGAACAAACAAAAAGAAACAAAGAAACAACTGACAAACTAAAACATGAAAATAAACAAACAAACAAACTTATATTTTATATATATTTATTTTTTATTTATTTATTTTTATTTCCTTACAGAATATTTATTATATAATTTATGATAGGGGAATATTCAAAGTAAAATTAAAATTAAACAGAAACAAACAAACAAAACAAACTAAAACATCGAAATAAACAAACAAACAAACGAAAAGAAAAGAAATCATCTATAATAATAATTATGATTAATATTGATGCCGCGGCCTCTTGGAAATAACATTGTAGCGGCGTGAAGTGAGCGTGAAGAGAGAAAGAGAAAGAATGTGTCAGTACGCGTGAAGTGAGCATGAAGAAAGAGAGCGAGGATGAACAAATGAGCGTGAAGAAAGAGAGCGAGTATGAACAAATGAGCGCGAAGGAAGAGAGAGAAAGAATGAGTAAATACGTGTGAAGGAGCGAAAGAAAAGATAGAACGTAGAGACGCGTGCGTGTAGTTTTCACCAGAAGCAAACGAACCAGCGTGTGAGACGGTTGCAAACCGCGTGTAAAAAAGTAATAAAAGTGAATTCCAAGAATACAGCGTGAAAAGTGTGTTAGAAAAATCGAAGTAAGCAAACGGTCGAGGCAGGCCATGTGGTTTTTGTCAGCGCGTTGCCCTTCCACAAGGGAAAGTCCTTTAGCTTGGGGGTGTCATAAACAAGGGGGCATACTGTCGAAGGCGTTCTCACGGCTGAGGATTTTTGGGACAGCAGGACATTCTGATTCTGACTGTCGTCGTGTACAGTTGTCGTGAATAAAGATTCATAGTATTTTGTAATACGCCCACATTTATTTAAGTTAACGATATCGCGTTATCTATCTTTCTAGTACTTTCTTACAAGTGAATAAAAGAAGCCTAACAACATTATAAAAATAATTTATAATTACTTTGTATTTAAATTATATAATAAGAATTATATTTATTATTATTTTAATTTATAGTTATTATTATTTATTTTAGTTTATTTTATCGCCTGTGTGTGATGAAAGCAGCCTCTCTTTTTTTAGCCCCGCATCCGCTGGCGGTACTCCGCCCGCTTTATCAGCTTGGCCAATTTATTCTGAAACATAATATTATGCTTTATAATTTTTTAATTATTCACCATTTATTTATTATTTTATTATTTCTTCATTTATTCTATATTTACTTACATAAGAATCATAATTTAGCCTAGCCGTGGAGGTGGGCGGGGGCCCACGTTCAAATGGCCTCGGGATGCGGGAGGGCGGAAAGTTGGGCGGCAACAATTTTACCGCAATGGGCGACGGTATCTGCGAGGCCCGTGGCGTTGGGGCGGATGGCCCCTGTTCTAAGGACATTTTTTCAAATTTGATGGTGTTTGGTTCCATAATTCTGGAAAAGAAAAAAGAATTACTTCATGCGCCGTCTCGAAAATGTCGGATTCAAATTGACGCGTATTATAGTGTTGTTTGGAATTTGGAAGTGTGCAAGAACGGTTTTTTCGGGATCGTATCGGATTCTCGAACAAAGATTGTAAGTCATTGCAGGTGTGCAATAATTCGAAAGAATCGGTTACCCAATCGTTGGGACGGGTCGGAAATCCATAGGATCGAGATCAATCACTGAAGAGCAAAATTCTTCACTGATTCGTCTCGACCCCATGGATTTCCGACACGTCCGAACGATTCAGTGCACGACTCTTGCGAATTATTGCACACCGGCAGTCACTCACAATCTTTGTTCGAGAATATGATACGATGTCGAACAAAACATTCTCGCACACTTCTAAATTGTATATATCACTATAACACTTCACGACGCGTCCAACGAATCAAGTCTATTCGTCTAATGTAACAAAAATGTTTATATCTCAGAAACGGTTGACCTTTCGACCTATGTTTACTATAGCTTTTTCACTCAGCACTGTGTATCCTATATACCATATAAATATTGAATGGTTTTTTTTTAACACCCTGTATATATATATATAACATGTATCCAACGGCAGAAGGTGAAGTTTTCAAGCTACTACACGCTGTAAGGAAAATAAATTGTAGGGACAACCTGAGAATAAATGAAGGGATCGTTTGCGGTGCAATTACAAAATTGTCTCTACCTGAAATACTTGCACTTGTGAAGACCATTCAACGTTTATGAACTCAATGGATACATATATAGAAACAACTTATCGTGATCATGAATAAATTACTTCTGTGAATTTGATTGCAAAGTGGGAGAACATCGACTCGATAATTTCATAGGGTGGATAATAAAAATCTCCTTGTGGATTTTAACAAAAGAACACACACCCCCCCCCCCCGCCCTAAAGAACAAATTCGGTCATTCAAAATAGGCAGAATTTTTCATCGAAATAGATAGTTTTTTGCAAATATCTCGGAAAATAAAGAGACCGCCGTACTGTGCGGACTAATGGCCTGTTTTTGGGCACTTCTCGTAATTTGGTTATTAATGTATAAATATGTATCAGAAATTGTTTGCAGAAAATTAAATTTACTGTGGCGGCCGTGCAAATAGCACGCCGACGAACCGCCAATATACATTGTAAACGCGGCGGCGACCGTCCTCGGAAAGCCGCAAAGAAACACGTGAAGATCGGCTCCGGGGACGGTCGCCATCTGTTAAACAATTGACTGACGCGAGGGAGAGGTGGTCAGTCAAAGGTATGCGATCGACACTCGGTCGCGAACGTCGATACAGGGCAGTCGACGGTCCACCGACCAATAAAGACGTATACCACCGAACACGGCCTCGATCATTACACCGGACACCCACATTTACCAATATAATTAATAAATTTAACAAAGATTTTATTTTTAAAAACATTCAATTTAAAACGAAATTAATAATAAATGAAGTATATGCAAAATTAGTAATAAGAGACTTGAGCAAATTATAATAGTAGTAAACAAAATAAGCAAACTTAACAAATCACTATTCGCTATAAACAATTTCGATCTATCTTTACATTCTTATTACTTTTCCAGTAGGTGTAAAACATATATTAAAAACAAATTAAGAATACGTAAAATGACATGATGCGAGTTACATGATGCGTAGTAGACATGATGCGCCTCCCCTCAGGTCAATCAACGAATGGGGATGAGTCTTTCGGGATTTTCGGGTCCATCCCTTGGAAGAGTTGGACACCAACGAGATGGCCAGCAAACGGACCCCGGACAGCAAACGCAGCAGTCATTCCGTTGTTATCAGACTTTCGCGATCGTACGCAACCACAGCACTTTCAATCGGATCCCGTTACCCAATATTAAATTGGCGGGTAACTTTTCGGCGATACGGGTACGCGACGCGTTCACAACGGTGAATCCGAGCCTTACAACCTCGGGTGGATATACAGTGGAAATCCGCGCGGCACACTCGATAGTCGCATCGCAAAACACTGGATCAGGTTATTCGGCTATCGAAACTTGCCAGTTAGTCGTTCCTAAACCATTCGAGAGTAAAATATTATTGTTTTCATTTATTGAAACAGCCCCTTGCGGGCCACACGGGGATACCGCTCCATCTCCGTCAAGGTGGTGGGCCTCCTCGCAACGGTTCCATCGTTCCATTTGGCGGCGGCAGAGCGTGGGAAGTTATACCACATCGCCTGCTCGTTCCGCCGCCCGGTGGAGGTGGAGCTTATGCGCGGGGAGGATGAGGAGCTTGTGGCTCTGATACGCCAAGCCCGGGCGGATACGTTTGCTGAATGGGGGAAACTGCTCGCTACGGAAAACACTTCAACAAGCAAGCGCTTTAAGAGAAGCTTTCCTAGGCGTATCAAGCAGAGATTGGTGCGTGTCACAAGCACATTCGAAGCGAGATCACCGTCACAACGCTAAACTGGTGCGGATACCTACACAGACTGAGCCTAATCAAGATGCATGGGGTACTAAGTACCAAAAAGTGGGATCCGATAATCTCTGGGGATTGAAATGTACAGAAGTGAATGTGTGGCCTACCCATGTTGTCGGCGCTAGTATGTATGAGATACATCCTGACATAGAAGCAAATAACCCCAGCGTTAGGTGTTATGGAGCGACTGATACATATTGGATGATCTCGACAACTGTTGCTGGGGCTAAGGAGCAGTTTATAATTAGGCCGAAACAGCCGTTTATATTTTTCTGCAAAGGACTTGTTAGAGTTGTTTTAGCTCATGTAATTGTTAGCAAAAACAAACTTCCTTCAGGACAGTGCATTTATGCGTTGTCACGTCCGGTGGTTCGACCGTAAATGAATAAACGCTTAGATAAAGAATTAGTATTAATTATTATAGAAAAACCCGATGATGTCGCGCGAGAGGAAATAAAATAAGATTAAAGTATATGTTAGCAATTCTACGCAGTTAGGTAGCGCGGAAAAAGACTCCAACTTATCTTCCTGCAAGACACGCAGACGAAGATCAGTTTACACCTTGGAAACAAACAAGAAGAATATTATGCCGAATTACAAGAAAAGACGTCGACTTCATAAGTAAAAGAACCCTGGCAACACACAGCTGACTAATCAGGAGACATTGAGAAGATCAACTCCTCAAAATGAGTTCAGTCAGTTAGTAAAAGATCCATACGTTAGACGCGTCGTGCAATTATTAACAGTTCTTTTTAAAATCTACGAGTTTCGACGTATAAGTCCCGCGAAGTGCTCGTGAAAGTTCAGCAACTTCGACCTGCGAGCCACTGCGGAAAACCAGCGACTACAACCTGCGAGCGCCCTCCCGAAATCAGCGACTGCAAACTTGCGAGCGATCTCCAAGAATCAGCGACTCGATAAATTAATATTATTATAAAGCGAAACACTTGTAAGCCCTCTAGCTTATGCGCTATACAAAATCCCTGCTTGTAAAGTAAAGTCAAACTTCGAATATCTGATTCAGCACCTAATTCTGAATAAATCGATAATTTTGTTGTTTTTTAAAAATACGGATACAACTTATTTAATCAATCCTCAATTTCCCGAATCGTAGCCGATGAATGCAGGTAGGTTCAAAACTGCGACTTATCCCCAAAAAATTATAATCCGCCCCACCTGGGACATAACAAAAATTGGTGACAGCGGTGGGATAAAGCGCAGTGACAAAGACCTTTGATCAACAAAATATTAGAAAGTTTTGGAAAGAACCTTCAATATATGAGTATGTATATCGGAAAATTAGTCCAGAGAAGCTGCTATCAATCCTCAGCACATCAACTTGTATGGGTAAACCAGTGATAAATTACATCAGAAACCCTGATATCCCAGAGACCAACTATATAAAATCGATGAAGGTAATAGCGGGACAAAGGATCAATTCAGAAAGACAACAATGCCTGTCCCAAGGCCGAATTATCGCCCAGAGGAAGAGGTGTTAGAAGAATTCTACGGGCCTATAGATGGGATAGTACCGACCCACTATCCAGAAACATACCGGAACCTCCTGAATCTGTACTGTGTCGTCGCACCACGACAAGAGACGTCCTATATACCTCACTGAAATAGGATATGTCGTGCGTGTTATGGCCGCCTGATCAGAAGGGAACAATGGTATTGTGAAGAAGGAGGCTGGCACATCTTGTGTCAGCTAGATCCAGCCCAAACCTACTCCAAATATGGACTGCCCGCCGGGAATTTTCCGGACCGAGACGTACGGAGGAGACGTATGGACTACCGCCCCGAAGAGGAGGTATTGGAGGAATTTTATGGGCCGATAGATGGGGTAATACCACACCATTACCCTGAAACGTACCGGAATCTTCTAAATTTATACTGCGTGTGTACATCACAGCAAGAAGCATCGTACGTGTACCACCAAAATAGGATATGCCGGACATGTTATGGCCGCCTAACCCCAAGAGAGCACTGGTACTACGAGCAAGGGGCTGGCACATCGTGTGTCAGCTGAACCCGGCCCACACCTACTCCAAATGCCAAGACTGCGGTCGGCAACTAGGAAGGGTCCGTCAGGCATGGGAGTGCACGGAATGCATCGAAGAGAACTTCGAAATGAACGTGGACGAGTGATGACCTGATCCACACTGGCTACGCCCAAGAAGTAGTCACCCGATGGTGACAAGCGCACCCACACCATGTACACATTTTTTTTCTTCTCATCCCATTACATTTGGATCCTTCAGTGCAGGAATATTAGCAGTCCTTATAATCCTCAAATTTATAAAGGTGTCACGTCCGGTGGTTCGACCGCCAACGAATAAACCCTCAGATGAAGAATTATTATGAATTATTATGGACATCCGATGATGTCGCGCGAGGAGAAGTAAAAATAGGATTAAGATATATGTTAAAAATTCTACGCAGTAAGGTAGCACGAGAAACGTATCCAACTTATCTTCCTGCAAGACACGCAGATGAAGATCAGTTTTCACCCTGAGAAGAAACAGGAAAGGTGTCCAATTATGCCAAATTATAAGAAAAGACGCCGACTTCATGGTAAAAAGATCCTGTCGGCATACAGCTGACTAGTCAGGAGACATCAAGAAGATAAAAAGATGCAAGGTAGAGACTCCTGTGCCAGCATCTTTGAAAAACAAAGGACTGTCCATCTCATAAAAAGGGGGACCAACTCCTCAAATTCAGTTATAAACAGTCAGTCGGTCAGACAATCGTGAACAATCAGTTATTCAGTCATAGTCAATAGTCCAGTAACCTCTTTTGAAGTTAAAATAGTTCATTCAGTTGTTTCGCGACAAACCGTTTCAAAGACCAGTGTCAGCAGTCGGAGTATATTGTAACCGAATTCGAACCCGTGATCACGGTAATATTAATATTATTATTATTATTATCAAACTATTTATAAGCACTCCAGTATATGCGCTATATAAACCATATTTGTAAAATCAAATTTGTAATCTCTGATTCAGAACCACACTTTGAATAAATCAATAATATTGTTGTTTTCAAAATAAGGGTACAAAGTTATTTAAACGATCCTCAATTTCCCGAACCATAGCCGGTGTATGCAGGTAGGTTTGAAACTGCGTCCTATCCTCTTAAAATCGTAATTCATCCCACTCGGGACGTAACACTATCAAAGCTTGCAAAGGAGTATCTTTGTGTTATGGCAACATCTGTTCCTTCCGAAAGAGTATTCTCAAAGACTGGCGAAATAATTAGTAAAAAAAAAAAGAAATAGATTAAAAGACAATATAGTGAATAAAATATTGCTTCTTAATATGTACAAAATAAATCCTTCATTATGTCTATTTCGTATATTTTCGTTTTATCTACGTTTTTTTCTTGCCGAAATGTTCCAGTATTTCCACTCGCGGCATTTCTATACTCATGTCAGGTCGGAACTCACAGTCA
The DNA here is from genome assembly GCF_050948215.1 of Halictus rubicundus. Classification (NCBI taxonomy): domain Eukaryota; kingdom Metazoa; phylum Arthropoda; class Insecta; order Hymenoptera; family Halictidae; genus Halictus; species Halictus rubicundus. The sequence continues at coordinate 109,152 of NW_027488937.1, forward strand.
AATTTAAAGCATCGAGATATTTGAAGGAATCATTTGGCAATCGATACATATAGTACAGAAACAACTTATAGTGATCATGAATAAATAACTTCTGTGAATTTGATTGCAAAGTGAAAAAACATTGACCACTTCGACTCGATAATTTCATACCTCCCTTCATATATTAATGTATATATATATATAAGGCGCTAAAACTCATGGAACGTAAAGAATATATTTCGCAGAAGTTATAAGGGAATAGCAATCCCTAAGACCCGCATCCTATAAATTCCAAATTCAAGAAAACAAAATCTATTCAAATTAAAACATTGATAAAGAAATAATGAGGAAATACCTGCAAAATTACTTCTTAACCGTTGAAAAGGAAACATGAGACCCTGGGGTGACCGAGGAACCAGTGCGTGAGGTAAAGAGCGAACCAGCACTGCATCCGTTGGCGAACCTCACCCATTTGAAAACACTGGAAATAAATAATAACATGTATCACTCAATGAATACATATATAGAAACAACTTATAGTGATCATGAATAAATAACTTCTGTGAATTTGATTGCAAAGTGAAAAAACATTGACCACTTCGACTCAATAATTTCATACCTCCCTTCATATATTAATGTATATATATATAAGGCGCTAAAACTCATGGAACGTAAAGAATATATTTCGCAGAAGTTATAAGGGAATAGCAATCCCTAAGACCCGTATCCTATAAATTCCAAATTCAAGAAAACAAAATCTATTCAAATTAAAACATTGATAAAGAAATAATGAGGAAATACCTGCAAAATTACTTCTTAACCGTTGAAAACGAAACATGAGGCCCTGGGGTGACCGAGGAACCAGTGCGTGAGGTAAAGAGCGAACCAGCATTGCATCCGTTGGCCAACCTCACCCATTTGAAAACACTGGAAATAAATAATAACATGTATCCAACGGCAGAAGGTGAAGTTTCCAAGCTACTACACGCGGTAAGGAAAATAAATTGTAGGGACAACTTGAGAATAAATGAAGGGATCGTTTGCGGTGCAATTAGAAATTGTCTCTACCTGAAATACTTGCACTTGTGAAGACTTCATTCAACGTTGATGAACTCAATGGATACATATACAATAGTATATCATGAATAAATTTCTTCTGTGAATTTGATTGCAAAGTTCAAGAACATTGACCCCATCGACTCAATAATTTCATAGGGTGGATAATAAAAATTCCCTTGTAGATTGTTATGACACACAGCCATTTCGGAGGAAAGACCATTAGACCTCGGGATACTTTTACAAGGGTCTCGAGAAGGCCTAAGCATTTTTTATATACACGTTACCAGTTAAGGCCTAATCGTCACGGGTTAGGCATCCGCGTAGTGCATGAGGGTTAGAGACCCTAAGGCAGACCCCTTGGGCCATCAGTTTGGGGACCCCTAATAAACATAGTTGCCAGATGACTGGAACAAAGTGACTCTTCTGCCAAGTCCTTGGAAAATCTAGCTTTTCCAAGGAAGCATTGTTCCCAAACTCGATGGTCCTCGCCCTCATGGGACAAGGGGGTAATAAACATGGGACAAGGGGGTCACGTGCTGGTCTAGGCACTTTCTCTACGCGTTTGACTTGGGGTGGGGACTTCCTCCACCACCAACAGGGGTTGCATACAAATGACTCCTCCCTCAAGTCAATCAGCAAGTGAGATTTCTTTCCCCCAAAAATGGGACCATCTCCCACTCTTCTCCAAAGTCACCACCGAGGTGAAGAGCGAGCTGACCCCAGAGCAGAAATTAGATACAAACTTGTTCTCAAAGGAAACCGAATAATCACCAGTCCGAATGTAAACTGTATATAGTCATTGTTCTAATAAACCAAAGTTGTTATTGCAAAGGAAGGTGTCGGGTCATTAATTCGACAAAATAACACGCAGAACCTCTCCTACAATTGCGAGAAACTGCACGACATAACATAGATTTTAATGAAAGAACTCTCCTCCATCCTAAAGAACAAATTCGGTCATTGAAAATAGGCAGAATTCGCAATGGAGACTCTGACAGTTTTTTGCAAATATCTCAGAAAATAAAGAGACCTCCGTACAGTGCGGACAAATGGTCTGTCTTCGGGCACTTCTCGTAATTTGGTTATTAATGTATATATTAATGTACAATAACCAGCAAAACTGAGTCTACACTATTTGAAGCAACATAACTTTTTAAAAATTAGATCAAATGACTTGAATTTTATTGAGAAGTTAGAAGGATTAGTTTATTAGACGAGGTGTAGGAAGGAATGGGAAGAGGTGGAAAGATTGCAGGAGAGGTTTCTGAGGTGGGTCCTAGGAGTAGAGAGGTACGCACCGCGGTATATGGTGCGGTAACAGCTGCAGAGGGAGTTGTTGAGAGGGAGGGCGGGGTTGAGGGCATGGGGGTACCAGAAGAAGTTGAGGGTGGAAAAAGGGGGGGAGCTAGCTAGGTTGTGCTGGGAGCAGGGAAGAGGAAGGGGCAGAAGGGGAGGGGAGGTAGTAGGGTGGGTGAAGGAGTGACGGCGTTTTTGGGAAGAGAGGGGCTGGACAGCGGAGGAGGCGGAGGAGATGATGGAGGAGAGGATAGAGGCAGTGAGTGAGGAGATAGTGAAAGGGGAAAAGAAGAAGCAACAGGGGAGAGATGGGAAAAGATAGGAAGCGCAAGGTACAACATGTGGTACGGGAGGGTGAAGGGAGAGCGGATACCGGGGTATCTGAAGAAAGGCTGGGGAGAGAGCAGGTGGCAAAGGGTGGCCAGGTACAGGTTGGGAAACGAGATGAGAGGTGGAAAGTATTGGTTGGAGGAGGAGAAGAAAGTATGTAAGGTCTGTGGGTGAGAGGAGGAAACGTGGGAACATGTGTGGGAAATGTGTAAGGGAGGGTTGAGGGGAGTGGTTGGCAGGGGATGGTGGGGAAGTATTAGGGGATGAAGGAGGAGAGGAATGGATGAGGAAGGTGGATGAATGGAGGAAGAGCAGGAATGGAGAGATATGGGAGATGAAGTAAATGGAGAGAATGCATAGGAATGGAGTGAAAGAGAGAGCAGCCGAAAGAGGAGGTCCAGGAGGCATGGGAAGGATGGGTGAGGTGCAGGGAGGGGAGAGAGCAGAGAAGCATGTATGTGTGGGACAGGGAAAAATAATAACGCGGCGGATATTAGTGAAAGATCGTTCTCTCTCTCTATGGCGTGTTTTTAGGACACGTTTAATTAAGTTAGGGTAAGTTAGGATAAGTTTAAGGTTAAGATTGGGGTAAGAGGGAGATGTAATTAAAATTGTAACCCCGAGGGGAATCAATAATTGATATATATATTAGACGAGGTGTACAAAATTTTTGAAAAAAATTTTAATTGGTCGGAATCGCAAAAGAAATAGTAAAAGTTGGTTTTTTCAGCTTTTTTATCAGAGCCTGTATTGAAAATTTAAGGAATGTATTTGATTTGCTCGAATAAATTATATCTACGCTTAAAATTTCACAGATATTGGTTAATTCGATTACGAGTTATAAACGATTAAAAGTGTGGTTTTAAGTCGAAAATCATGAAAAACGGCAATTTTTCCACTTTTAAGCGTTTATAACTCGTAAACGAATTAACCAATATCGGTGAAATTTTCAGCATGGATGTAATTTACTCAAGCGAATCAAACACATTTTTTAAATTTTGAATACAGGCTCAGATAAAAAAGCTAAAAAAACCAACTGTTACTATTTCTTTTGCGATTCCGACCAATTCAAACTTTTTTCAAAAATTTTTTACACCTCGTCTAACAAACTAAACCTTCCAACTTCTCAATAAAATTCAAGTCATTTGATCAGATTTTTAAAAAGTTATGTTGGCTCAAATAGTGTAGACTCAGTTTTGCTGGTTAGTGTATGTATATAAAGCGAGAAAACTCAAGGAACGTAAAGAATATATTTCGCAGAAGTTACAAGGGAATAGCAATCCCTAAGACCCATATCCTATAAATTCCAAATTCAAGGTAACAAGATCTATTCAAATTAAAACATTAATAAAGAAATAATGAGAAAATACCTGTGAAATTTCTTCTTAACTGTTGAAAACAAAACACGAGGCCCTGGGGTGACCGAGGAACCAGTCAGTGAGGTGAACAGCGAACCCACATTGCATCCAATGGCCGGCCTCACACTTGAAAACACTGAAAATAAATAATAACATGTATTCAACGGCAGAAGGTAAAGTTTTTAAGCTACTACACGCGGTAAGGAAAATAAATTATAGGGACAACCTGAGAATGAATGAAGGGATCGTTTGCGGTGCGATTAGAAATTGTCTCTACCTGAAATACATCCACTTGTGCACTTCATTCAACGTTTATAAACTCAATGAATAGATATATAGAAACAACTTATAGTGATCATGTATAAATAACTTCTGTGAATATGATTGCAAAGTGAAAAAACATTGACCACTTCGACTCGATAATTTCATACCTCCCTTCATATATTAATGTATATATATATAAGGCGCTAAAACTCATGGAACCTAAAGAATATATTTCGCAGAAGTTATAAGGGAATAGCAATCCCTAAGACCCGTATCCTATAAATTCCAAATTCAAGAAAACAAAATCTATTCAAATTAAAACATTGATAAAGAAATAATGAGGAAATACCTGCAAAATTACTTCTTAACCGTTGAAAAGGAAACATGAGACCCTGGGGTGACCGAGGAACCAGTGCGTGAGGTAAAGAGCGAACCAGCATTGCATCCGTTGGCCAACCTCACCCATTTGAAAACACTGGAAATAAATAATAACATGTATCACTCAATGAATACATATATAGAAACAACTTATAGTGATCATGAATAAATAACTTCTGTGAATTTGATTGCAAAATGGGAGAACATCGACTCGATAATTTCATAGGGTGGATAATAAAAATCTCCTTGTACATTTTAACCAAAGAACCCTCCCGCGCCCTAAAGAACAAATTCGGTCATTCAAAATAGGCAGAAGTTTACATCAAAATAGACAGTTTTTGCAAATATCTCGGAAAATAAAGAGACCGCCGTACTGTGCGGACAAATGGCCTGTTTTCGGGAAAACTTATCAAAATGTATACTCCAAACCTAATCGCCATAATACGTACTTACAACACACGGCACTGACACGAATGGCTGCTCTGAAGTGAATACTGGCCGACGCTTGCGAGCGAATGTTCGATGGCATTCCTTCGACCGCCTTCGGAACCGATCTTCGCTTCTTTCTCTGCAGCTTCCCGTGGACCGTCGCCGCGCCGCCGCGTATACAATGTATGTTGGCGGTTCGTCGGCGTGCTTGCCGCTGCGCGATGCCCAGGCTGCCACATGTCCATTTTCATCTGTCTTTTTCGGCGGTTTATTTGACTTCGAATAATTTCCGGAGGCGCGTTCGAATGCTGTAACGAGGACAGAGCAGTCAAAGACTGGCGCGCGCGTTGCAATGTATGTGGTTGTATCGCCCAATGACAAAGCAAGGATCAAATAAAACTCTAGTCTATATATAGACACTTATGAATCGTAGTTCTTTTTAGACCTTTGACATTTTGAATCATTTCATTTTTGGTTTAATTTAGCTTCACACATGAATTTATTGACTCTGTTGTAAACATTTATTTCATAATAAAAAAAGAGAGACCGAGGTGTGTGCATGAATAATAGTGGTAAAGTATTTTTAAGTTATAACATTCGCAAAACATCGTATCCGGACCTAATCTAATCATACATTATCATTATTAGGATCATACTCTTATGCAAATGCACGTAGACTTTTTGACAGTGATACTGAAATAAATGTAATGTAACAATTACAATTTTTATTCTGTTATAACGTCTGACACCTGATCGTTCCATACTCCGGGTAAAAAAAAACATGTCCACTTAGGACCCTCCTCCCTATAAATATCCAACATTTAATAAAATTGAAAGATTCCCTTTTCAGTTCCTTTCTTATTCGTTATCCAACACGCCGGTGTTTCCATCTCGTATTCATCAGTCAGCTACACATCTGTAGGTAATACCATACCACAGACGAGGTATAGGAGTAGACCAATCACCCAATGTATTATTCTGTCTCACGCTCGGGGGGCTCTAGAGCCCCCGTACTATTCCGTGTCACATCCTACCGTATCATCCAGAACTAATATTGTGGAACCGATATTCTACAATGGCGCTGTTGCTGATATAATTTTAAATCTCATGTCGAGGATTCATATGATGAATGAAACAAAAGAATGTTGTTTCCTCTTAATTCCATTACGGCTGACACGCGAGTGCATCGAAGGAGACGTAATGTAATAATAATAATAACGTAACGTCTCCGGCTGAGAATATTTTGGTCCCGGATCGAATCCCGCATGGAACGATTTTTTTTTCGTTAAACACTTTTTTCTTGTTCTTTCTACTACATCAGTCGTCTTCCCTGTGCAATTACAACTACAACAGTGTAATAACATAATTATAAAAAATTAAATTAGTTCAATATTAGCCAAAAGTAAGAATGTAGTTTAAATTTAATTAAATAAAATACGACGTTGATATCATTAATTTCATTTGACTATTTAATAGCTACTTATTCAATGTACTTCTGATATTGCTTTTCATTCGCAGCATATATATTCTAATAAATTTAATTATTTGGGATTGATAAAAGATTGAACAACAATATTTATAATAACTAGTTTTGAACATTTTTTAAGGGTAATTAAATTTAAAAAACAAAAAGAATGATTTAAAAATACAAAATATATTTCAGTATATACCATTAAACCCGATTCTTTTTAATTTTTTCAGTTTAAATTTTACTTTGGTATTGTTCCGTCACAAGACAAAACAAATATTTCAATATAACCAAACATCTGGGTGGCAGACTTCGGCCTACCTCCAGTTTATCATGTTTGTAATGCACTAGCATTTATGGTAGCGGCCCGGGACAAAATTTACAACACTTTACCGGGCGCAGGTTTATAACGCCTTTCCGGACCCATCGAGTGAGGGTACCGCGCGTCCACCTCGGCACAAGGTTACCCTCCCTTTGGCAATGGTAGGCGCCAACGAAGATCAATGACAATGATTGACCAATCACGAACAAATTAGAAGACAGAGATTCTTAGACCCCACCCACACCGAGATTAGCTGCAAGGAGTGAAGAGACGACAAGACCAGTCAACCAACTAGCCTCAAATAAACAAGTATTCCTCCGAGCAACCGTAGAGTCGTAGTCCACCAGAGCAGCAGCGGTCGTAGTATCCGCGTATTTCTTTTTATTTCTTCGGTTCTGTTAACGTCAGAGTCGATAGTGCAAACCGACACGGACAAGAGTGTCCCTTGCACTGCATTCCAGACAGAGTTGGGCACTATTTAGATAACAAATTATTTAAATAAGGATTCGAATCAAAGATATTTTATCTTTATTCGTTATTCGAAAGTTCGAATAAAAAAAGTATCTCTGTCGAATAAATAATTTTATTAGACGAGAATTTATCGGACGAATAGAGAGAATTTTTTTTATTCGAAGCGGATTTATTCGAACTTGGAATAAATTTTCATCTTTTATCTGTATCTTTTATTCAAAGGCTTCGGATAAATCTTCGAATAACTTTTGCCAGCTCGAATAAGCGGCGACGAGGTCCGACGAACGCCGATCTTCAAAGACCCAGCGACTGACAAACGGTATACAATGTAAGCAGATGGAGAATCGCGCACGAATGAAAGTTCAAACTTTTAGATTTTTCAATATACCTCCATAAAATTGCGGCGAGTGAATTGAGGGGCTTTTCCTGATGAAAATGAGTCCAAACTCGAGTGTAATCGAACAATTTTATTGATACGTAATGTTACGATAAAAATTAAAATCTTGTTGAAGATAATCCAAATGATGTCGTGTTTGGACTCATTTTCATCTGGATAAGCTCTACAACTTATTCGTATTAAAAATACTATTCGCATTAACACTATTCCTACCGAAACTTCGCGTATACCTATTTCTACCGCGACCGGTCAAATGACCGGTCTGTAGCACAACTTATATTTTTTAATATAGAATGAAGATAATAGCCAATTTGACAGTATAAAAATATAGTTTCTTTTATTTAGGAGTATATAATGTATATTTTATTCGTTTTCACCGCATAATATTTCGTTTACTATACCCTGTTGGGCCTGATGTTCCCCTAAACATATTATGAATAGGTGCTCTTCCAGGATTAGACCCTTCTTTTACTTCTTGCCAAACAGTTCCGTCTATAGCAGTTTCGATTACCTCTTCCTCATTCTCGCTATCGGAAGTAACTAAAAATCTCCTTCTCTTTCGTCCTCTACGTACGTTCGAAACATTCCCTTCGTCCTCATCGGTGTTCGAGTCGTTCTCAAATAGATCATAATTTTCCGTATTGTCATTTGCAATATCAAAAATTTCGAACGTCTTTACATTTTGGGAATGAATATTCAAGGGATAAAATAAAAACTAAAATATAAAAATGTAAATCAAGATGGATAAAAAAATGAACAAAAGATAAAATGTGAAACTTGCTACGAAGTATTGTTGGTTTGTTCACTTTTTTGAAAATGACACTTATAACGCGTAATACAATAGAAAATAAAAGTAGAATAATAATAGAATAAAAATACAAAATAGTAAAAGACTGCCGAATATGCTCCTTGTAACTTTCACGTTTTGATGCTCTCTGTCCAGCTCACGAGACTTTACCGATTTGAATTCGTGAGAAGACGTCTAGGCATCTCCTTCGGCTATGATTTTATTTATTTTACAGTCATAGTAGATAAGACGGTGTAAGAAAATCCGAGGTTCTGGACCGCTTCGGATACCAATCAAGCAAATAAAGACCGCGAGGCCGATAGGCGAGCGAGGACTGTAAGCACTTTTCGGCTAAAATCATGCCACAACTGCATTACCTTCCGTTTGTAACGACTTTATAGTTTCGGAATTGAGTCTTTGAAAGAATACTATTACAAAAAGATATAAATCGATCTACCGGTCAAATGACCGGTCGTGGTAGGTAAGACAGACTACAAATTTTTCTCAGAAAATAAACAATAAAAAAAGAAGTAAATATTGAAAAATGTATTATACGCATATTGTAGGAAAAGTCGTGAAGTTTAAAGGCGATTCAACTACGTTGTATATAGGAAATTCTAATCGAAATTTTAAAAACGGTCATTTGACCGGTCGCGGTAGGAGTTTGGACTCATTTTCTTCAGGAAAAGCCCCTAACAATTCACTCGTCACAATTTTATGAAGGTATATTGAAAAATCTAAAATTTGAACTTTCATTCGATGCGGGTTTCGATGGCGGACGAAAAGATTCTCAGCCGGAGACGTTTTACGGCCTTTTTTTTTTTTTTTATCGTGAGGAAATGTTTTATACATACCCCGACTCCCTGGGGGAAGCCGGGGTTATGTGGGATTCTCTCCGGGGGGCGAAGCCCCCGGAGACTACCCACTAAAACCTCACGCCCACCTAAGCTACACGGGAGGTGCCTGGATCACGCGAGTACTCAACAGGACACCTCCCAGCTATCATCATACCCCGGGGGAGGGGTTAACCTCCCCCACTGCCTACGCTATAAGACCCCGGGCGGAGGGACCCGCCCGGTGTCCCCATCCCTGGAGCCTTCGGATTGGGCTTCCCGAGCCCCAGCTCGGTCCACCCACAGCTCCCGGAGTCTTCGTGCCCCGCTCGGGGCCGGTATCCCGAAGGAACCAGCCCCGGCCGAGGCAAGAAGACGCCGCCACCGGAAGGAAGGGCCGTCGGAGGCGTGATCCGGCACGCCCCGACCCTTCCTCACCCAATACCCCCCACGGATCCCCCTCCCCAATCGGGGAGGGACGGACCGACACCCCCCTACACCGGGGAACTAACCCGGGGGGACGTTTTACGGCCTGCACCAACCGAAACTGTTGAGAGTCAGAGTTATATATTGAAATGTAACGCAAATAAAATATTTTATACTGCAGTTTTAAGTTTCTACACTGTTTTCCTCAATATAAAAATGTTCAATATTACATAATACACCTACAAAACGATCAGGAGGCATCGAAACAATTGATTTTTTTTTTAACGACGATGCAATTTATAAAAAAATAAGAAAAATTGTTTCAGTATTATCTAACTACTGAATTTTTATAAAACTGGTATCTCGGAAACTTCAATTCGAAATGTGCACTTTCTTCAAATGATTGGACAATTCAATTATCCAATTTTCTTAAACATGTTTGTATAATCTGGAAAATCTTTAAAAATTACACATTAATAATCACGATGAGACACAAATAACATAATAACATAAACGTGGTCAACTGAAAACTTCGATATAAAATCGGCAATTTTATGCTTTCGGATTTATTTAAAAATCTATTTTGCAGCCAAAAATTCTGAAAAAGTCTCAGTCGTGTATGATATTAGGTAGAATATTCAAGAATTCTTTCGTAATTTTTTGTTGAGAATGGTACGACTAAAAATTAATTTGGTTTGGAGACACTTTTGACCATCTTATCTGTCTTTGTCTTAAAAATCAACAAAAAAAATTATTTAAAAAATATATAACATATTTCAGTATACGCCATTAAACCCGATCTTTAAAAAAGATTTCTAGTCCAAATTTCGCATTGATATCTTTTTTAGTTTAAATGTTGTAGCAAAATGTGCGCCTCGCCGAACCACGAATCGATTGTGCTAATCGATTGCGGCTCAGGCGCTCGAAACTTTGGTAACGTGAATTCGGTGGAACGCGTCGAACAGTCGAGCAGGCAGCTCACACGGACAGAATAGAGATACGCTTGTGTGTAGCGCGTGCATAGTAGAAGCAACGTAAAGGCTCGTACAGACCTGAAGATTTCGACGAACATTGCGCCGAACGGCGCGCCGAACAGCGAACGAAACGCAAAATCGACATTCATTTCGGCGAACCGAACGGCGCGATCTTGCGTTTCGTTCGCTGTTCGGCGCAATGTTCGTCGAAATGTTCAGGTCTGTACGAGCCTTAAGGAGACGACGGTACGAGAGCCAACCCTTCACGTGGGACGGCGAACAGTGGTGCCAAGGCGGCAAAAAATCCTTTTTATAAATTTTCGATTTTTATAAAAAAAAATTATTTTTGTATAGCCTAATAGTACGTGCATGATGTGCCAGTCAGATTTTTGAAAAAATTTTTTTTACGGAGATATACGCATGGTAAATAACCATTTCCTCGCTCCTGAGAATTCATCAGTTTTCAGTGCGATAGTTATGTAATTACTCCGCCTATAATTGAATACTTAGGGGTCTACAAATCATATGGGTTATTGCAAATGGCTTCAACTATTAACTGGTAAAAAAAATTTTCCAAAAAACGTTGTTTAACACTAAGTAATATGGACTAACCTGAATTCCCTTTGCGTTACGCTCATTTTTTATTTATGGAGGAATACAAAAAATCCTTTGAATAGCTTCGATTTGGAACTAATCGTTTTGGCAAGTTATAATATTGATCTAGCTTTGTGCAAAAAATCATGAGATACTTCGAGATGCTTTCGTCGCAATTTAAGTTCAAATATCAACTTTCGGAATTTCCAAGAATGAATCGCGTGTATGTCACGATTATTTGATGTTTCAGGTGGAATTTTTAAGGGATACATATCAGATAATAAAAAAAAATGACATTCATACATATAAAAAAATATTTAATAACAATTTTTTATGTTAAATAAACAAAGTTTTCGTTCACTGGACCACTGTCGCAAAAATGCAACAGGTATTTTTTGGTAGTGCTCCAATGAACGCTATAAAAATAATTTATGTAAGATAAAAAAAATTGTTATTAAATATTTTTGTATACATGAAAAATTAATAAATCATATGCACTTCACATTTTTCTTTATTAATTAGAAATATTCCTAAAAAATTTCACCTGGAAAATCAAATAATCGTAGCTTCCGCACGATTCACTCTTGGAAATTCTGAAAGTTGATATTTAAACTTAAATTGTGACGAAAGGGTCTCATGAATTTTTGCACAAAGTTAGATCAATATTACACCTTGCCAAAACGATTAGTTCCAGACCAAAATCTATTAAAGGATTTGTTTTATGCTTCCATAAATAAAAAATGGGCAGAAAACAGAGATTTTCGATTAGCCCATATTACTTAATATTAACAACTTTGTGCAAAAAGTTTTTGCCAAATAAGCGTTGTAACTGTGGTAATCTTTCCACAGATTTTCAAACAAATTCGTTGGATAGTTTCATTTTACAGATTTTTTGCCGCTTTTTGGCCATTTGGCACCACTGTGCGGCGTCACGCTGTTATGCCGCAGGAAGGGGTAGATGAAGAGTATCCTCGAATAAACTCCAAACTCTTCTAGCACAACTTAGGTTTATTTGGGAATAGGTCGCCAAGCAAGAATACAAAGCGATTTTGTACACGACGAATAACTTTGTAACAAACGAGTCGACTGACGGGTTACGTGTAACTTCTTCTCTGTGTGTGTGTCTGTCCGCGCCCTTTCGCAGGGCCTTATATAAGGGTACAACTATGGAAGTTTGGTGGGGATGGATGACACTAGCACTTAGAGATAGGGAATGACGTGGAGGTCGGAATTTTCGCAGGGTTGGACTTTAATCTGAAATCTCAGTACCAGTGAGTAATTTGCCTTAGTCTAGTAGATGAGAAAGCCCGTGAGTTCTGACTCATCTATTTGTCTGACTTATCTATAGAGAATAGATAAGTCTGGTAGTCTCGCATAACAACGCGATTCTGGCATCACGACTGAACAAGTGTGATCGAGCTCGATGAATGCGGTAGTGTTTGTACGTGTCGTACTGTTATGCCGCAGGAAGGGGTAGATGAAGAGTATCCTCGAATAAACTCCAAACTCTTCCAGCACAACTTAGGTTTATTTGGGAATAGGTCGCCAAGCAAGAATACAAGCGATTTTGTACACGACGAATAACTTTGTAACAAACGAGTCGACTGACGGGCTACTTGTAACTTCTTCTCTGTCTGTCTCTCTCTCTCTCTCCGCGCCCTTTCGCAGGGCCTTATATAAGAGTACAACTATGGAAGTTTGGTGGGGATGGATGACACTAGCCCTTAGAGATAGGGAATGACGTGGAGGTCGGAGTTTTCGCAGGGTTGGACTTTAATCTGAAATCTCAGTACCAGTGAGTAATTTGCCTTAGTCTAGTAGATGAGAAAGCCCGTGAGTTCTGACTCATCTATTTGTCTGACTTATCTATAGAGAATAGATAAGTCTGGTAGTCTCGCATAACAACGCGATTCTGGCATCACGACTGAACAAGTGTGATCGAGCTCGATGAATGCGGTAGTGTTTGTACGTGTCGTACTGTTATGCCGCAGGAAGGGGTAGATGAAGAGTATCCTCGAATAAACTCCAAACTCTTCCAGCACAACTTAGGTTTATTTGGGAATAGGTCGCCAAGCAAGAATACAAGCGATTTTGTACACGACGAATAACTTTGTAACAAACGAGTCGACTGACGGGCTACTTGTAACTTCTTCTCTGTCTGTCTCTCTCTCTCTCTCCGCGCCCTTTCGCAGGGCCTTATATAAGAGTACAACTATGGAAGTTTGGTGGGGATGGATGACACTAGCCCTTAGAGATAGGGAATGACGTGGAGGTCGGAGTTTTCGCAGGGTTGGACTTCAACATGAAATCTCTGTACCGGTGAGTAATTTTGCCTTAGTCTAGTAGATGAGAAAGCCCGTGAGTTCTGACTCATCTATTTGTCTGACTTATCTATAGAGAATAGATAAGTCCGGTAGTCTCGCATAACAGTACGTTGCGTTCGTCGTTTATTTTCTCATTAGAAACGTGCAAAAAAATAATACAACTACGTTCTGAGTGAATAGTGAAATAGATTGACATCTCGCAAAAAACGATCAACTACATAATTATTGATTAATTAATTCTTAACTCTTTCGAATTTCACAATTAATATTAATTGATATTTTACATGATTCTTTAAAGCTAAAATTTATGTTGTTTAAATGAAATATACATGGAAATATATAGTAAATTTCAATTTAATTTCTTTTTCAAGTTCAGTTACAAAAGATATTCAAAATGAATGCGTATTAATAGTGTTAAAAAATTGTAGAAATGCGAATGATTATACGTATGGAGAAATGTTATTTACGTTCAAGATTTATGAAAATTGTATTTCTATAATTTGGAAACATGGTATCTATATTTATTAATATTGTATTGATAAAGATAATTGTAGATATATAACATAATGACATCAAATTAAAAAATATAATTTGAACATATAGTCATAACTCTGATCATAACATCAGATATGTACATAACTCGTCAATCATTTGTATTTGACCACATTTGATAATTTTTTATGATCTAGTTCCAACATTTATCGTTCGTCAGCGTAGAGGGCGTAAGAAAACCAGTTGTTTACATGTGAGACACGAAACCGCATATGGTGATTGGTCTACTCTTATACCATAAAATTGCCGATTTTATATCGAAGTTTTCAGTTGACCACGTTTATGTTATTATGTTATTTGTGTCTCATCGTGATTATTAATGTGTAATTTTTAAAGATTTTCCAGATTATACAAACATGTTTAAGAAAATTGGATAATTGAATTGTCCAATCATTTGAAGAAAGTGCACATTTCGAATTGAAGTTTCCGAGATACCAGTTTTATAAAAATTCAGTAGTTAGATAATACTGAAACAATTTTTCTTATTTTTTTATAAATTGCATCGTCGTTAAAAAAAAAATCAATTGTTTCGATGCCTCCTGATCGTTTTGTAGGTGTATTATGTAATATTGAACATTTTTATATTGAGGAAAACAGTGTAGAAACTTAAAACTGCAGTATAAAATATTTTATTTGCGTTACATTTCAATATATAACTCTGACTCTCAACAGTTTCGGTTGGTGCAGGCCGTAAAACGTCCCCCCGGGTTAGTTCCCCGGTGTAGGGGGGTGTCGGTCCGTCCCTCCCCGATTGGGGAGGGGGATCCGTGGGGGGTATTGGGTGAGGAAGGGTCGGGGCGTGCCGGATCACGCCTCCGACGGCCCTTCCTTCCGGTGGCGGCGTCTTCTTGCCTCGGCCGGGGCTGGTTCCTTCGGGATACCGGCCCCGAGCGGGGCACGAAGACTCCGGGAGCTGTGGGTGGACCGAGCTGGGGCTCGGGAAGCCCAATCCGAAGGCTCCAGGGATGGGGACACCGGGCGGGTCCCTCCGCCCGGGGTCTTATAGCGTAGGCAGTGGGGGAGGTTAACCCCTCCCCCGGGGTATGATGATAGCTGGGAGGTGTCCTGTTGAGTACTCGCGTGATCCAGGCACCTCCCGTGTAGCTTAGGTGGGCGTGAGGTTTTAGTGGGTAGTCTCCGGGGGCTTCGCCCCCCGGAGAGAATCCCACATAACCCCGGCTTCCCCCAGGGAGTCGGGGTATGTATAAAACATTTCCTCACGATAAAAAAAAAAAAAAGGCCGTAAAACGTCTCCGGCTGAGAATCTTTTCGTCCGCCATCGAAACCCGCATCGAATGAAAGTTCAAATTTTAGATTTTTCAATATACCTTCATAAAATTGTGACGAGTGAATTGTTAGGGGCTTTTCCTGAAGAAAATGAGTCCAAACTCCTACCGCGACCGGTCAAATGACCGTTTTTAAAATTTCGATTAGAATTTCCTATATACAACGTAGTTGAATCGCCTTTAAACTTCACGACTTTTCCTACAATATGCGTATAATACATTTTTCAATATTTACTTCTTTTTTTATTGTTTATTTTCTGAGAAAAATTTGTAGTCTGTCTTACCTACCACGACCGGTCATTTGACCGGTAGATCGATTTATATCTTTTTGTAATAGTATTCTTTCAAAGACTCAATTCCGAAACTATAAAGTCGTTACAAACGGAAGGTAATGCAGTTGTGGCATGATTTTAGCCGAAAAGTGCTTACAGTCCTCGCTCGCCTATCGGCCTCGCGGTCTTTATTTGCTTGATTGGTATCCGAAGCGGTCCAGAACCTCGGATTTTCTTACACCGTCTTATCTACTATGACTGTAAAATAAATAAAATCATAGCCGAAGGAGATGCCTAGACGTCTTCTCACGAATTCAAATCGGTAAAGTCTCGTGAGCTGGACAGAGAGCATCAAAACGTGAAAGTTACAAGGAGCATATTCGGCAGTCTTTTACTATTTTGTATTTTTATTCTATTATTATTCTACTTTTATTTTCTATTGTATTACGCGTTATAAGTGTCATTTTCAAAAAAGTGAACAAACCAACAATACTTCGTAGCAAGTTTCACATTTTATCTTTTGTTCATTTTTTTATCCATCTTGATTTACATTTTTATATTTTAGTTTTTATTTTATCCCTTGAATATTCATTCCCAAAATGTAAAGACGTTCGAAATTTTTGATATTGCAAATGACAATACGGAAAATTATGATCTATTTGAGAACGACTCGAACACCGATGAGGACGAAGGGAATGTTTCGAACGTACGTAGAGGACGAAAGAGAAGGAGATTTTTAGTTACTTCCGATAGCGAGAATGAGGAAGAGGTAATCGAAACTGCTATAGACGGAACTGTTTGGCAAGAAGTAAAAGAAGGGTCTAATCCTGGAAGAGCACCTATTCATAATATGTTTAGGGGAACATCAGGCCCAACAGGGTATAGTAAACGAAATATTATGCGGTGAAAACGAATAAAATATACATTATATACTCCTAAATAAAAGAAACTATATTTTTATACTGTCAAATTGGCTATTATCTTCATTCTATATTAAAAAATATAAGTTGTGCTACAGACCGGTCATTTGACCGGTCGCGGTAGAAATAGGTATACGCGAAGTTTCGGTAGGAATAGTGTTAATGCGAATAGTATTTTTAATACGAATAAGTTGTAGAGCTTATCCAGATGAAAATGAGTCCAAACACGACATCATTTGGATTATCTTCAACAAGATTTTAATTTTTATCGTAACATTACGTATCAATAAAATTGTTCGATTACACTCGAGTTTGGACTCATTTTCATCAGGAAAAGCCCCTCAATTCACTCGCCGCAATTTTATGGAGGTATATTGAAAAATCTAAAAGTTTGAACTTTCATTCGTGCGCGATTCTCCATCTGCTTACATTGTATACCGTTTGTCAGTCGCTGGGTCTTTGAAGATCGGCGTTCGTCGGACCTCGTCGCCGCTTATTCGAGCTGGCAAAAGTTATTCGAAGATTTATCCGAAGCCTTTGAATAAAAGATACAGATAAAAGATGAAAATTTATTCCAAGTTCGAATAAATCCGCTTCGAATAAAAAAAATTCTCTCTATTCGTCCGATAAATTCTCGTCTAATAAAATTATTTATTCGACAGAGATACTTTTTTTATTCGAACTTTCGAATAACGAATAAAGATAAAATATCTTTGATTCGAATCCTTATTTAAATAATTTGTTATCTAAATAGTGCCCAACTCTGTCTGGAATGCAGTGCAAGGGACACTCTTGTCCGTGTCGGTTTGCACTATCGACTCTGACGTTAACAGAACCGAAGAAATAAAAAGAAATACGCGGATACTACGACCGCTGCTGCTCTGGTGGACTACGACTCTACGGTTGCTCGGAGGAATACTTGTTTATTTGAGGCTAGTTGGTTGACTGGTCTTGTCGTCTCTTCACTCCTTGCAGCTAATCTCGGTGTGGGTGGGGTCTAAGAATCTCTGTCTTCTAATTTGTTCGTGATTGGTCAATCATTGTCATTGATCTTCGTTGGCGCCTACCATTGCCAAAGGGAGGGTAACCTTGTGCCGAGGTGGACGCGCGGTACCCTCACTCGATGGGTCCGGAAAGGCGTTATAAACCTGCGCCCGGTAAAGTGTTGTAAATTTTGTCCCGGGCCGCTACCATAAATGCTAGTGCATTACAAACATGATAAACTGGAGGTAGGCCGAAGTCTGCCACCCAGATGTTTGGTTATATTGAAATATTTGTTTTGTCTTGTGACGGAACAATACCAAAGTAAAATTTAAACTGAAAAAATTAAAAAGAATCGGGTTTAATGGTATATACTGAAATATATTTTGTATTTTTAAATCATTCTTTTTGTTTTTTAAATTTAATTACCCTTAAAAAATGTTCAAAACTAGTTATTATAAATATTGTTGTTCAATCTTTTATCAATCCCAAATAATTAAATTTATTAGAATATATATGCTGCGAATGAAAAGCAATATCAGAAGTACATTGAATAAGTAGCTATTAAATAGTCAAATGAAATTAATGATATCAACGTCGTATTTTATTTAATTAAATTTAAACTACATTCTTACTTTTGGCTAATATTGAACTAATTTAATTTTTTATAATTATGTTATTACACTGTTGTAGTTGTAATTGCACAGGGAAGACGACTGATGTAGTAGAAAGAACAAGAAAAAAGTGTTTAACGAAAAAAAAATCGTTCCATGCGGGATTCGATCCGGGACCAAAATATTCTCAGCCGGAGACGTTACGTTATTATTATTATTACATTACGTCTCCTTCGATGCACTCGCGTGTCAGCCGTAATGGAATTAAGAGGAAACAACATTCTTTTGTTTCATTCATCATATGAATCCTCGACATGAGATTTAAAATTATATCAGCAACAGCGCCATTGTAGAATATCGGTTCCACAATATTAGTTCTGGATGATACGGTAGGATGTGACACGGAATAGTACGGGGGCTCTAGAGCCCCCCGAGCGTGAGACAGAATAATACATTGGGTGATTGGTCTACTCCTATACCTCGTCTGTGGTATGGTATTACCTACAGATGTGTAGCTGACTGATGAATACGAGATGGAAACACCGGCGTGTTGGATAACGAATAAGAAAGGAACTGAAAAGGGAATCTTTCAATTTTATTAAATGTTGGATATTTATAGGGAGGAGGGTCCTAAGTGGACATGTTTTTTTTTACCCGGAGTATGGAACGATCAGGTGTCAGACGTTATAACAGAATAAAAATTGTAATTGTTACATTACATTTATTTCAGTATCACTGTCAAAAAGTCTACGTGCATTTGCATAAGAGTATGATCCTAATAATGATAATGTATGATTAGATTAGGTCCGGATACGATGTTTTGCGAATGTTATAACTTAAAAATACTTTACCACTATTATTCATGCACACACCTCGGTCTCTCTTTTTTTATTATGAAATAAATGTTTACAACAGAGTCAATAAATTCATGTGTGAAGCTAAATTAAACCAAAAATGAAATGATTCAAAATGTCAAAGGTCTAAAAAGAACTACGATTCATAAGTGTCTATATATAGACTAGAGTTTTATTTGATCCTTGCTTTGTCATTGGGCGATACAACCACATACATTGCAACGCGCGCGCCAGTCTTTGACTGCTCTGTCCTCGTTACAGCATTCGAACGCGCCTCCGGAAATTATTCGAAGTCAAATAAACCGCCGAAAAAGACAGATGAAAATGGACATGTGGCAGCCTGGGCATCGCGCAGCGGCAAGCACGCCGACGAACCGCCAACATACATTGTATACGCGGCGGCGCGGCGACGGTCCACGGGAAGCTGCAGAGAAAGAAGCGAAGATCGGTTCCGAAGGCGGTCGAAGGAATGCCATCGAACATTCGCTCGCAAGCGTCGGCCAGTATTCACTTCAGAGCAGCCATTCGTGTCAGTGCCGTGTGTTGTAAGTACGTATTATGGCGATTAGGTTTGGAGTATACATTTTGATAAGTTTTCCCGAAAACAGGCCATTTGTCCGCACAGTACGGCGGTCTCTTTATTTTCCGAGATATTTGCAAAAACTGTCTATTTTGATGTAAACTTCTGCCTATTTTGAATGACCGAATTTGTTCTTTAGGGCGCGGGAGGGTTCTTTGGTTAAAATGTACAAGGAGATTTTTATTATCCACCCTATGAAATTATCGAGTCGATGTTCTCCCATTTTGCAATCAAATTCACAGAAGTTATTTATTCATGATCACTATAAGTTGTTTCTATATATGTATTCATTGAGTGATACATGTTATTATTTATTTCCAGTGTTTTCAAATGGGTGAGGTTGGCCAACGGATGCAATGCTGGTTCGCTCTTTACCTCACGCACTGGTTCCTCGGTCACCCCAGGGTCTCATGTTTCCTTTTCAACGGTTAAGAAGTAATTTTGCAGGTATTTCCTCATTATTTCTTTATCAATGTTTTAATTTGAATAGATTTTGTTTTCTTGAATTTGGAATTTATAGGATACGGGTCTTAGGGATTGCTATTCCCTTATAACTTCTGCGAAATATATTCTTTAGGTTCCATGAGTTTTAGCGCCTTATATATATATACATTAATATATGAAGGGAGGTATGAAATTATCGAGTCGAAGTGGTCAATGTTTTTTCACTTTGCAATCATATTCACAGAAGTTATTTATACATGATCACTATAAGTTGTTTCTATATATCTATTCATTGAGTTTATAAACGTTGAATGAAGTGCACAAGTGGATGTATTTCAGGTAGAGACAATTTCTAATCGCACCGCAAACGATCCCTTCATTTATTCTCAGGTTGTCCCTATAATTTATTTTCCTTACCGCGTGTAGTAGCTTAAAAACTTTACCTTCTGCCGTTGAATACATGTTATTATTTATTTTCAGTGTTTTCAAGTGTGAGGCCGGCCATTGGATGCAATGTGGGTTCGCTGTTCACCTCACTGACTGGTTCCTCGGTCACCCCAGGGCCTCGTGTTTTGTTTTCAACAGTTAAGAAGAAATTTCACAGGTATTTTCTCATTATTTCTTTATTAATGTTTTAATTTGAATAGATCTTGTTACCTTGAATTTGGAATTTATAGGATATGGGTCTTAGGGATTGCTATTCCCTTGTAACTTCTGCGAAATATATTCTTTACGTTCCTTGAGTTTTCTCGCTTTATATACATACACTAACCAGCAAAACTGAGTCTACACTATTTGAGCCAACATAACTTTTTAAAAATCTGATCAAATGACTTGAATTTTATTGAGAAGTTGGAAGGTTTAGTTTGTTAGACGAGGTGTAAAAAATTTTTGAAAAAAGTTTGAATTGGTCGGAATCGCAAAAGAAATAGTAACAGTTGGTTTTTTTAGCTTTTTTATCTGAGCCTGTATTCAAAATTTAAAAAATGTGTTTGATTCGCTTGAGTAAATTACATCCATGCTGAAAATTTCACCGATATTGGTTAATTCGTTTACGAGTTATAAACGCTTAAAAGTGGAAAAATTGCCGTTTTTCATGATTTTCGACTTAAAACCACACTTTTAATCGTTTATAACTCGTAATCGAATTAACCAATATCTGTGAAATTTTAAGCGTAGATATAATTTATTCGAGCAAATCAAATACATTCCTTAAATTTTCAATACAGGCTCTGATAAAAAAGCTGAAAAAACCAACTTTTACTATTTCTTTTGCGATTCCGACCAATTAAAATTTTTTTCAAAAATTTTGTACACCTCGTCTAATATATATATCAATTATTGATTCCCCTCGGGGTTACAATTTTAATTACATCTCCCTCTTACCCCAATCTTAACCTTAAACTTATCCTAACTTACCCTAACTTAATTAAACGTGTCCTAAAAACACGCCATAGAGAGAGAGAACGATCTTTCACTAATATCCGCCGCGTTATTATTTTTCCCTGTCCCACACATACATGCTTCTCTGCTCTCTCCCCTCCCTGCACCTCACCCATCCTTCCCATGCCTCCTGGACCTCCTCTTTCGGCTGCTCTCTCTTTCACTCCATTCCTATGCATTCTCTCCATTTACTTCATCTCCCATATCTCTCCATTCCTGCTCTTCCTCCATTCATCCACCTTCCTCATCCATTCCTCTCCTCCTTCATCCCCTAATACTTCCCCACCATCCCCTGCCAACCACTCCCCTCAACCCTCCCTTACACATTTCCCACACATGTTCCCACGTTTCCTCCTCTCACCCACAGACCTTACATACTTTCTTCTCCTCCTCCAACCAATACTTTCCACCTCTCATCTCGTTTCCCAACCTGTACCTGGCCACCCTTTGCCACCTGCTCTCTCCCCAGCCTTTCTTCAGATACCCCGGTATCCGCTCTCCCTTCACCCTCCCGTACCACATGTTGTACCTTGCGCTTCCTATCTTTTCCCATCTCTCCCCTGTTGCTTCTTCTTTTCCCCTTTCACTATCTCCTCACTCACTGCCTCTATCCTCTCCTCCATCATCTCCTCCGCCTCCTCCGCTGTCCAGCCCCTCTCTTCCCAAAAACGCCGTCACTCCTTCACCCACCCTACTACCTCCCCTCCCCTTCTGCCCCTTCCTCTTCCCTGCTCCCAGCACAACCTAGCTAGCTCCCCCCCTTTTTCCACCCTCAACTTCTTCTGGTACCCCCATGCCCTCAACCCCGCCCTCCCTCTCAACAACTCCCTCTGCAGCTGTTACCGCACCATATACCGCGGTGCGTACCTCTCTACTCCTAGGACCCACCTCAGAAACCTCTCCTGCAATCTTTCCACCTCTTCCCATTCCTTCCTACACCTCGTCTAATAAACTAATCCTTCTAACTTCTCAATAAAATTCAAGTCATTTGATCTAATTTTTAAAAAGTTATGTTGCTTCAAATAGTGTAGACTCAGTTTTGCTGGTTATTGTACATTAATATATACATTAATAACCAAATTACGAGAAGTGCCCGAAGACAGACCATTTGTCCGCACTGTACGGAGGTCTCTTTATTTTCTGAGATATTTGCAAAAAACTGTCAGAGTCTCCATTGCGAATTCTGCCTATTTTCAATGACCGAATTTGTTCTTTAGGATGGAGGAGAGTTCTTTCATTAAAATCTATGTTATGTCGTGCAGTTTCTCGCAATTGTAGGAGAGGTTCTGCGTGTTATTTTGTCGAATTAATGACCCGACACCTTCCTTTGCAATAACAACTTTGGTTTATTAGAACAATGACTATATACAGTTTACATTCGGACTGGTGATTATTCGGTTTCCTTTGAGAACAAGTTTGTATCTAATTTCTGCTCTGGGGTCAGCTCGCTCTTCACCTCGGTGGTGACTTTGGAGAAGAGTGGGAGATGGTCCCATTTTTGGGGGAAAGAAATCTCACTTGCTGATTGACTTGAGGGAGGAGTCATTTGTATGCAACCCCTGTTGGTGGTGGAGGAAGTCCCCACCCCAAGTCAAACGCGTAGAGAAAGTGCCTAGACCAGCACGTGACCCCCTTGTCCCATGTTTATTACCCCCTTGTCCCATGAGGGCGAGGACCATCGAGTTTGGGAACAATGCTTCCTTGGAAAAGCTAGATTTTCCAAGGACTTGGCAGAAGAGTCACTTTGTTCCAGTCATCTGGCAACTATGTTTATTAGGGGTCCCCAAACTGATGGCCCAAGGGGTCTGCCTTAGGGTCTCTAACCCTCATGCACTACGCGGATGCCTAACCCGTGACGATTAGGCCTTAACTGGTAACGTGTATATAAAAAATGCTTAGGCCTTCTCGAGACCCTTGTAAAAGTATCCCGAGGTCTAATGGTCTTTCCTCCGAAATGGCTGTGTGTCATAACAATCTACAAGGGAATTTTTATTATCCACCCTATGAAATTATTGAGTCGATGGGGTCAATGTTCTTGAACTTTGCAATCAAATTCACAGAAGAAATTTATTCATGATATACTATTGTATATGTATCCATTGAGTTCATCAACGTTGAATGAAGTCTTCACAAGTGCAAGTATTTCAGGTAGAGACAATTTCTAATTGCACCGCAAACGATCCCTTCATTTATTCTCAAGTTGTCCCTACAATTTATTTTCCTTACCGCGTGTAGTAGCTTGGAAACTTCACCTTCTGCCGTTGGATACATGTTATTATTTATTTCCAGTGTTTTCAAATGGGTGAGGTTGGCCAACGGATGCAATGCTGGTTCGCTCTTTACCTCACGCACTGGTTCCTCGGTCACCCCAGGGCCTCATGTTTCGTTTTCAACGGTTAAGAAGTAATTTTGCAGGTATTTCCTCATTATTTCTTTATCAATGTTTTAATTTGAATAGATTTTGTTTTCTTGAATTTGGAATTTATAGGATACGGGTCTTAGGGATTGCTATTCCCTTATAACTTCTGCGAAATATATTCTTTACGTTCCATGAGTTTTAGCGCCTTATATATATATACATTAATATATGAAGGGAGGTATGAAATTATTGAGTCGAAGTGGTCAATGTTTTTTCACTTTGCAATCAAATTCACAGAAGTTATTTATTCATGATCACTATAAGTTGTTTCTATATATGTATTCATTGAGTGATACATGTTATTATTTATTTCCAGTGTTTTCAAATGGGTGAGGTTCGCCAACGGATGCAGTGCTGGTTCGCTCTTTACCTCACGCACTGGTTCCTCGGTCACCCCAGGGTCTCATGTTTCCTTTTCAACGGTTAAGAAGTAATTTTGCAGGTATTTCCTCATTATTTCTTTATCAATGTTTTAATTTGAATAGATTTTGTTTTCTTGAATTTGGAATTTATAGGATGCGGGTCTTAGGGATTGCTATTCCCTTATAACTTCTGCGAAATATATTCTTTACGTTCCATGAGTTTTAGCGCCTTATATATATATACATTAATATATGAAGGGAGGTATGAAATTATCGAGTCGAAGTGGTCAATGTTTTTTCACTTTGCAATCAAATTCACAGAAGTTATTTATTCATGATCACTATAAGTTGTTTCTGTACTATATGTATCGATTGCCAAATGATTCCTTCAAATATCTCGATGCTTTAAATTTGACTGTGAGTTCCGACCTGACATGAGTATAGAAATGCCGCGAGTGGAAATACTGGAACATTTCGGCAAGAAAAAAACGTAGATAAAACGAAAATATACGAAATAGACATAATGAAGGATTTATTTTGTACATATTAAGAAGCAATATTTTATTCACTATATTGTCTTTTAATCTATTTCTTTTTTTTTTTACTAATTATTTCGCCAGTCTTTGAGAATACTCTTTCGGAAGGAACAGATGTTGCCATAACACAAAGATACTCCTTTGCAAGCTTTGATAGTGTTACGTCCCGAGTGGGATGAATTACGATTTTAAGAGGATAGGACGCAGTTTCAAACCTACCTGCATACACCGGCTATGGTTCGGGAAATTGAGGATCGTTTAAATAACTTTGTACCCTTATTTTGAAAACAACAATATTATTGATTTATTCAAAGTGTGGTTCTGAATCAGAGATTACAAATTTGATTTTACAAATATGGTTTATATAGCGCATATACTGGAGTGCTTATAAATAGTTTGATAATAATAATAATAATATTAATATTACCGTGATCACGGGTTCGAATTCGGTTACAATATACTCCGACTGCTGACACTGGTCTTTGAAACGGTTTGTCGCGAAACAACTGAATGAACTATTTTAACTTCAAAAGAGGTTACTGGACTATTGACTATGACTGAATAACTGATTGTTCACGATTGTCTGACCGACTGACTGTTTATAACTGAATTTGAGGAGTTGGTCCCCCTTTTTATGAGATGGACAGTCCTTTGTTTTTCAAAGATGCTGGCACAGGAGTCTCTACCTTGCATCTTTTTATCTTCTTGATGTCTCCTGACTAGTCAGCTGTATGCCGACAGGATCTTTTTACCATGAAGTCGGCGTCTTTTCTTATAATTTGGCATAATTGGACACCTTTCCTGTTTCTTCTCAGGGTGAAAACTGATCTTCATCTGCGTGTCTTGCAGGAAGATAAGTTGGATACGTTTCTCGTGCTACCTTACTGCGTAGAATTTTTAACATATATCTTAATCCTATTTTTACTTCTCCTCGCGCGACATCATCGGATGTCCATAATAATTCATAATAATTCTTCATCTGAGGGTTTATTCGTTGGCGGTCGAACCACCGGACGTGACACCTTTATAAATTTGAGGATTATAAGGACTGCTAATATTCCTGCACTGAAGGATCCAAATGTAATGGGATGAGAAGAAAAAAAATGTGTACATGGTGTGGGTGCGCTTGTCACCATCGGGTGACTACTTCTTGGGCGTAGCCAGTGTGGATCAGGTCATCACTCGTCCACGTTCATTTCGAAGTTCTCTTCGATGCATTCCGTGCACTCCCATGCCTGACGGACCCTTCCTAGTTGCCGACCGCAGTCTTGGCATTTGGAGTAGGTGTGGGCCGGGTTCAGCTGACACACGATGTGCCAGCCCCTTGCTCGTAGTACCAGTGCTCTCTTGGGGTTAGGCGGCCATAACATGTCCGGCATATCCTATTTTGGTGGTACACGTACGATGCTTCTTGCTGTGATGTACACACGCAGTATAAATTTAGAAGATTCCGGTACGTTTCAGGGTAATGGTGTGGTATTACCCCATCTATCGGCCCATAAAATTCCTCCAATACCTCCTCTTCGGGGCGGTAGTCCATACGTCTCCTCCGTACGTCTCGGTCCGGAAAATTCCCGGCGGGCAGTCCATATTTGGAGTAGGTTTGGGCTGGATCTAGCTGACACAAGATGTGCCAGCCTCCTTCTTCACAATACCATTGTTCCCTTCTGATCAGGCGGCCATAACACGCACGACATATCCTATTTCAGTGAGGTATATAGGACGTCTCTTGTCGTGGTGCGACGACACAGTACAGATTCAGGAGGTTCCGGTATGTTTCTGGATAGTGGGTCGGTACTATCCCATCTATAGGCCCGTAGAATTCTTCTAACACCTCTTCCTCTGGGCGATAATTCGGCCTTGGGACAGGCATTGTTGTCTTTCTGAATTGATCCTTTGTCCCGCTATTACCTTCATCGATTTTATATAGTTGGTCTCTGGGATATCAGGGTTTCTGATGTAATTTATCACTGGTTTACCCATACAAGTTGATGTGCTGAGGATTGATAGCAGCTTCTCTGGACTAATTTTCCGATATACATACTCATATATTGAAGGTTCTTTCCAAAACTTTCTAATATTTTGTTGATCAAAGGTCTTTGTCACTGCGCTTTATCCCACCGCTGTCACCAATTTTTGTTATGTCCCAGGTGGGGCGGATTATAATTTTTTGGGGATAAGTCGCAGTTTTGAACCTACCTGCATTCATCGGCTACGATTCGGGAAATTGAGGATTGATTAAATAAGTTGTATCCGTATTTTTAAAAAACAACAAAATTATCGATTTATTCAGAATTAGGTGCTGAATCAGATATTCGAAGTTTGACTTTACTTTACAAGCAGGGATTTTGTATAGCGCATAAGCTAGAGGGCTTACAAGTGTTTCGCTTTATAATAATATTAATTTATCGAGTCGCTGATTCTTGGAGATCGCTCGCAAGTTTGCAGTCGCTGATTTCGGGAGGGCGCTCGCAGGTTGTAGTCGCTGGTTTTCCGCAGTGGCTCGCAGGTCGAAGTTGCTGAACTTTCACGAGCACTTCGCGGGACTTATACGTCGAAACTCGTAGATTTTAAAAAGAACTGTTAATAATTGCACGACGCGTCTAACGTATGGATCTTTTACTAACTGACTGAACTCATTTTGAGGAGTTGATCTTCTCAATGTCTCCTGATTAGTCAGCTGTGTGTTGCCAGGGTTCTTTTACTTATGAAGTCGACGTCTTTTCTTGTAATTCGGCATAATATTCTTCTTGTTTGTTTCCAAGGTGTAAACTGATCTTCGTCTGCGTGTCTTGCAGGAAGATAAGTTGGAGTCTTTTTCCGCGCTACCTAACTGCGTAGAATTGCTAACATATACTTTAATCTTATTTTATTTCCTCTCGCGCGACATCATCGGGTTTTTCTATAATAATTAATACTAATTCTTTATCTAAGCGTTTATTCATTTACGGTCGAACCACCGGACGTGACAACGCATAAATGCACTGTCCTGAAGGAAGTTTGTTTTTGCTAACAATTACATGAGCTAAAACAACTCTAACAAGTCCTTTGCAGAAAAATATAAACGGCTGTTTCGGCCTAATTATAAACTGCTCCTTAGCCCCAGCAACAGTTGTCGAGATCATCCAATATGTATCAGTCGCTCCATAACACCTAACGCTGGGGTTATTTGCTTCTATGTCAGGATGTATCTCATACATACTAGCGCCGACAACATGGGTAGGCCACACATTCACTTCTGTACATTTCAATCCCCAGAGATTATCGGATCCCACTTTTTGGTACTTAGTACCCCATGCATCTTGATTAGGCTCAGTCTGTGTAGGTATCCGCACCAGTTTAGCGTTGTGACGGTGATCTCGCTTCGAATGTGCTTGTGACACGCACCAATCTCTGCTTGATACGCCTAGGAAAGCTTCTCTTAAAGCGCTTGCTTGTTGAAGTGTTTTCCGTAGCGAGCAGTTTCCCCCATTCAGCAAACGTATCCGCCCGGGCTTGGCGTATCAGAGCCACAAGCTCCTCATCCTCCCCGCGCATAAGCTCCACCTCCACCGGGCGGCGGAACGAGCAGGCGATGTGGTATAACTTCCCACGCTCTGCCGCCGCCAAATGGAACGATGGAACCGTTGCGAGGAGGCCCACCACCTTGACGGAGATGGAGCGGTATCCCCGTGTGGCCCGCAAGGGGCTGTTTCAATAAATGAAAACAATAATATTTTACTCTCGAATGGTTTAGGAACGACTAACTGGCAAGTTTCGATAGCCGAATAACCTGATCCAGTGTTTTGCGATGCGACTATCGAGTGTGCCGCGCGGATTTCCACTGTATATCCACCCGAGGTTGTAAGGCTCGGATTCACCGTTGTGAACGCGTCGCGTACCCGTATCGCCGAAAAGTTACCCGCCAATTTAATATTGGGTAACGGGATCCGATTGAAAGTGCTGTGGTTGCGTACGATCGCGAAAGTCTGATAACAACGGAATGACTGCTGCGTTTGCTGTCCGGGGTCCGTTTGCTGGCCATCTCGTTGGTGTCCAACTCTTCCAAGGGATGGACCCGAAAATCCCGAAAGACTCATCCCCATTCGTTGATTGACCTGAGGGGAGGCGCATCATGTCTACTACGCATCATGTAACTCGCATCATGTCATTTTACGTATTCTTAATTTGTTTTTAATATATGTTTTACACCTACTGGAAAAGTAATAAGAATGTAAAGATAGATCGAAATTGTTTATAGCGAATAGTGATTTGTTAAGTTTGCTTATTTTGTTTACTACTATTATAATTTGCTCAAGTCTCTTATTACTAATTTTGCATATACTTCATTTATTATTAATTTCGTTTTAAATTGAATGTTTTTAAAAATAAAATCTTTGTTAAATTTATTAATTATATTGGTAAATGTGGGTGTCCGGTGTAATGATCGAGGCCGTGTTCGGTGGTATACGTCTTTATTGGTCGGTGGACCGTCGACTGCCCTGTATCGACGTTCGCGACCGAGTGTCGATCGCATACCTTTGACTGACCACCTCTCCCTCGCGTCAGTCAATTGTTTAACAGATGGCGACCGTCCCCGGAGCCGATCTTCACGTGTTTCTTTGCGGCTTTCCGAGGACGGTCGCCGCCGCGTTTACAATGTATATTGGCGGTTCGTCGGCGTGCTATTTGCACGGCCGCCACAGTAAATTTAATTTTCTGCAAACAATTTCTGATACATATTTATACATTAATAACCAAATTACGAGAAGTGCCCAAAAACAGGCCATTAGTCCGCACAGTACGGCGGTCTCTTTATTTTCCGAGATATTTGCAAAAAACTATCTATTTCGATGAAAAATTCTGCCTATTTTGAATGACCGAATTTGTTCTTTAGGGCGGGGGGGGGGTGTGTTCTTTTGTTAAAATCCACAAGGAGATTTTTATTATCCACCCTATGAAATTATCGAGTCGATGTTCTCCCACTTTGCAATCAAATTCACAGAAGTAATTTATTCATGATCACGATAAGTTGTTTCTATATATGTATCCATTGAGTTCATAAACGTTGAATGGTCTTCACAAGTGCAAGTATTTCAGGTAGAGACAATTTTGTAATTGCACCGCAAACGATCCCTTCATTTATTCTCAGGTTGTCCCTACAATTTATTTTCCTTACAGCGTGTAGTAGCTTGAAAACTTCACCTTCTGCCGTTGGATACATGTTATATATATATATACAGGGTGTTAAAAAAAAACCATTCAATATTTATATGGTATATAGGATACACAGTGCTGAGTGAAAAAGCTATAGTAAACATAGGTCGAAAGGTCAACCGTTTCTGAGATATAAACATTTTTGTTACATTAGACGAATAGACTTGATTCGTTGGACGCGTCGTGAAGTGTTATAGTGATATATACAATTTAGAAGTGTGCGAGAATGTTTTGTTCGACATCGTATCATATTCTCGAACAAAGATTGTGAGTGACTGCCGGTGTGCAATAATTCGCAAGAGTCGTGCACTGAATCGTTCGGACGTGTCGGAAATCCATGGGGTCGAGACGAATCAGTGAAGAATTTTGCTCTTCAGTGATTGATCTCGATCCTATGGATTTCCGACCCGTCCCAACGATTGGGTAACCGATTCTTTCGAATTATTGCACACCTGCAATGACTTACAATCTTTGTTCGAGAATCCGATACGATCCCGAAAAAACCGTTCTTGCACACTTCCAAATTCCAAACAACACTATAATACGCGTCAATTTGAATCCGACATTTTCGAGACGGCGCATGAAGTAATTCTTTTTTCTTTTCCAGAATTATGGAACCAAACACCATCAAATTTGAAAAAATGTCCTTAGAACAGGGGCCATCCGCCCCAACGCCACGGGCCTCGCAGATACCGTCGCCCATTGCGGTAAAATTGTTGCCGCCCAACTTTCCGCCCTCCCGCATCCCGAGGCCATTTGAACGTGGGCCCCCGCCCACCTCCACGGCTAGGCTAAATTATGATTCTTATGTAAGTAAATATAGAATAAATGAAGAAATAATAAAATAATAAATAAATGGTGAATAATTAAAAAATTATAAAGCATAATATTATGTTTCAGAATAAATTGGCCAAGCTGATAAAGCGGGCGGAGTACCGCCAGCGGATGCGGGGCTAAAAAAAGAGAGGCTGCTTTCATCACACACAGGCGATAAAATAAACTAAAATAAATAATAATAACTATAAATTAAAATAATAATAAATATAATTCTTATTATATAATTTAAATACAAAGTAATTATAAATTATTTTTATAATGTTGTTAGGCTTCTTTTATTCACTTGTAAGAAAGTACTAGAAAGATAGATAACGCGATATCGTTAACTTAAATAAATGTGGGCGTATTACAAAATACTATGAATCTTTATTCACGACAACTGTACACGACGACAGTCAGAATCAGAATGTCCTGCTGTCCCAAAAATCCTCAGCCGTGAGAACGCCTTCGACAGTATGCCCCCTTGTTTATGACACCCCCAAGCTAAAGGACTTTCCCTTGTGGAAGGGCAACGCGCTGACAAAAACCACATGGCCTGCCTCGACCGTTTGCTTACTTCGATTTTTCTAACACACTTTTCACGCTGTATTCTTGGAATTCACTTTTATTACTTTTTTACACGCGGTTTGCAACCGTCTCACACGCTGGTTCGTTTGCTTCTGGTGAAAACTACACGCACGCGTCTCTACGTTCTATCTTTTCTTTCGCTCCTTCACACGTATTTACTCATTCTTTCTCTCTCTTCCTTCGCGCTCATTTGTTCATACTCGCTCTCTTTCTTCACGCTCATTTGTTCATCCTCGCTCTCTTTCTTCATGCTCACTTCACGCGTACTGACACATTCTTTCTCTTTCTCTCTTCACGCTCACTTCACGCCGCTACAATGTTATTTCCAAGAGGCCGCGGCATCAATATTAATCATAATTATTATTATAGATGATTTCTTTTCTTTTCGTTTGTTTGTTTGTTTATTTCGATGTTTTAGTTTGTTTTGTTTGTTTGTTTCTGTTTAATTTTAATTTTACTTTGAATATTCCCCTATCATAAATTATATAATAAATATTCTGTAAGGAAATAAAAATAAATAAATAAAAAATAAATATATATAAAATATAAGTTTGTTTGTTTGTTTATTTTCATGTTTTAGTTTGTCAGTTGTTTCTTTGTTTCTTTTTGTTTGTTCGTTTTTGTTTAACATAAACGTAGGGGACGGAGCCGTTGGCGGAAATCGCCGATTAGGTCAGCGAAAACGCAAAAACGACCAGCGTTTTTGTGGAGCAGGTCGTCCGCGGATGGCCGAAAAACATCAACGCAACGACAGGTGAATGCCCGAGCGAGCGGGTGCGAATGAATGTGAGAGAGTAAGGAAGGTGCGACGACCGCGAGCGATGTAGGTGATCCGATTCGGGTGTATGTATTAAGGACCATCGGGCTATATATGCGAGGTAGGTCGCGGTCGCGGAAGTAGAGAGTCAGAGTTTGACGGAGAGAGAGAGAGAGAGAGAGAGAGAGAGAGAGAGAGAGAGAGAGATATATTAAACTGCACTTTATTGATCGCAGACCGATCACAGGCGGCACGACCAGCCGGTCACTCGCGAGCGATGGAGAGAACGAGGACGTCACGAGGTGCGCACGATCGAGAGAGAGAAAGCGCGATCGAGAATCGCGAGCCGGCGGATGGACGGATATCTTGCGCGTGCAGATTTCTGCCGTCGGAACGCGAAACGCGTGCCACCGCGATACGGAAATCTTTAACGCGGGCGACGGAGATCTTCAACACGCGGCAGAATGCACGTAACGTGGCGCGGAAGATTGTAGAAAATACTGCGAAAGAGCAGTTCGAGATCGCGAGAGTCTCCGAGCGAGAGATTTTGAAATCTGACCTGAGCGAGACGAGCGCGAGCAGCAAACTAGCGCGAGAAATATGACTGAAGACGAACGTTAAGAGCGTTAAGCAGCGTGATGCGAGTGACGAACATTAAGAGAGCGAGAAGGCACACGCAGATGCCTTCAATAACAAGGACCATCGAATGTGGAGCACCGTGATTGGTGCTCCCGAATCGGATAATCCTTGTTTGTCTCGATTTGAAGGATTCGAGCGTTGAAATTCGGCCAATGAGAGACGAAACTGTTGCTACGCGGTGTCGAGCAACGGCGACACGCGTTCTTGCCGCGTGTTGACATACGAGACAAAAACTGTATGATACAGCGGTCGCCAGTTGAGACAATAGCCGCCGAATTCCAACGCTTGAATCCTGAACAAATTGTAACTTACCGAAAGTGCTGTTTCTAAAAATCTTGACCTTGTACTTGGTCCATAAATTGTTACTGGCCTCCATTTTTTTTATTGCGGTCATCAAACGACCCCGTTGCAGTGGTGGCCAGTAACAATTTTCGCCCTCTAACCACTTTGTTAGCACTGCCTCCATGCTGCCATCTTCGATGAACTGAACCACCGTCCACGTTGCAGTTTCCATTGTTTGCTTGCCTAGAATTGAAAAATACAGTCAAAATTTCTGTGGCATGGTTTATAAGAAAACATACTAATTTAAACATTAATTAAAGAGATATATACGGAAATTAAGAGAAGTTATATCAATGTAACAAATATAGCGGAAGAGCATAAGCAAAAACACGAACGATAACAAATAGTAGCAATAAAAATACTTACTTGTCTGAATATTACAAGAATGACGATGTGGAATTATGTTGTTCTCACTTCACACACTTGCTCCTGCTCCCAGATCGATTCACTCGCAAAATTACTTAAAGTGCCGAATACGTCTCCGGATGGTTCCACGATAAGTAATGAGAAGTCACTCGCGCTCCTAGAAGACACCCTCGCCCATCCCCACTCCGCGGCCAGATCCCTTAAGGGGGCCGGCAGGGTTTGAAATCCATATGCTTATACATGGGTCAAAACCTTTTCAAACTATCGCTTCAATATTGCAATGAGCAGTTTAAAAGTGGTCACTTGTGTTTCCTAAAAGTCCAATTTATGTCTGTATAGAGCCCAAATTTCGAATTTCTACCTCATCGGGGAGTAATTAACAATATTCGGCAGAAAATTCGAATTCTGAAGCAAGTATGACGTCACAAGATGGCTGCCGCTGAGAGATTCTCTTAATTTCGCGAGATTTAGTGTTCGTATCGAAAAAAGGGCTCTATACAGACGTAGCGAAGACATGTACAAACACGGTGGTATGCATTTTTAATTGATTACTTACTTATTTAAGACGTAAAATGTCTAGAAAAAAGGCACAGGATAACATAGCGTGACAGTCAAGGCCAAATGCCTGCCGGCTCCCTTAAGAACAAGGTATCGTCCACAGTAAAGACCCCTAACTTTCTAAACATGTGTCAACGAAAGCTCCGACTCGGGTGTGAGTACAACCTCAAGTTGCCAGCCATCGCACAGTGGCGAATTCGGCCGAGTTCGTGGCCAAAATTCGTATCTTCAAATCTATGATGAATTATTGAAATAAATGACGACGATATGACTCCCCTAAAGACGTCTTTTTCAAGACGTGGTTTTAACGTCTGAAATAGATACCGAAATAAAACTGACATCTGAAATATAGCTATGTTAGTACTTTTTAATTTGTACTATGTATGTACAATATCTCTTTTTTACACAGAAGAGCATGCGTTTATGTTTTAAAAATTAACACCAACACTAAAAAATATTGTTCACAGAAAGTTCTAGCCCCCGGTAACATGACGGGTTTTATATCTGACTAATCCGGTACTGGCAGACAGAGGGTAACTTTTTCCCGTCAATTTGTGCTGCCTCACCTTATCTGGCGATACTGGCAAGGGATCATATTCAGATGCGAAAATCCCATTTTGATGAGACTTATGGGAGCTTATAGTTCTTTGAAAGAAATTTGACACGTGCTTTTTTATCAGCAACCATACACTCGGGCGTTAAAACCATATTTTTTGGGATATCTCGGAAACCAGACGTCGAAAAAATTTGAATTTTTTTTTAAATTGTGTGTTTTTCAATGGGAAATGTAGTCGCGCAAGAAAATTTTAACAAAAGCTTCTTGTTTAAACAATATATTAAAAATTTGATTTTTCTTCAGTTTCCCTTATTTATTGTTAGTTCATTTTAATGTAAACTTGGGTGTGTGATCTTTGATCCAAAATAGGGGGTACATGTTTCAGGATTTTTTTTTGCCATTTAACAATAATTATGCATAATGGAAGATATTCTTGCGCCTGGCGTGCGTAGGAAGGAATTCTGGCTGGTTTTATCGAAATATAAGCATTTAGTATAAACCTGTATAGTATTTTAAACAATACCACTGGGTTATGTGTCGTTTATTATTTTATTAGTAGCGAAAGAAGGTGGCGCAGGTAGCAGCGTGACGCGGTGCTAATTATAATTACGGCGCGCCGCAAAAAAATCAAATTTTTAATATATTGTTTAAACAACAAACTTTAAAAAAAAAAAAGTGTGAAAAACACACAATTTAAAAAAAAATTCAAATTTTTTGGACCTCTGGTTTCCGAGATATCTCCAAAAATATGGTTTTGACCGCCAACTTTGAGGGCTGTTTTCACCCCTTCAAAGTGGATGGTTGCCGATAAAAAAAAAACAAGTGTGAAATATTTTTCAAAGAACTATAAGCTCCCACAAGTTTCATCAAAATCGGATTTTCGCATCTGATTATGTTCCCTTGTGAGTATGAAAGGGACGAGGAGTTCTAGCAATAAATGACGGTCGACGAAGCGAGGTTCTACTGTAATTATTTCTCTTTCTATCGATATTTTACCGACCGTATATGACACCACATTTTAAAAAAGGACATCTTAAACAATATCATATGATGAAGTCTATTGCCAAAACAACCGCTGGTAACCAATGCGTTAACTATTTCTAGCCCATCATCATGTTTTCTATCATCCTACCAATGATTCACAGATTAAATAGGAGTCACGAGTGACCGACGAGGAATAAGTCGTAGCCAGAAGAGAACAAAAACACGAGGGGTCAACCGTATGGCGATCAGACGTATTAAAAACGCCGTAAGCAATTCTCCCCCTAAATTCTCTTCCCTTGGCGCGGTTCTCATCTCTGACGGTCGCAGGGGTGGGAAGAAAGGATGTCACGTATATACAGTTTCGCTGTCAAAGGGACGATACGTAGTATCGGTTAGCGGGTAGCGATATTGTTACCACCGGGATGCTTCTGTTCTCACTGAAGAAAAGGGTGGTATTTGCTGAGAGCACGTGGGTGGTACACACCGCGACATACATTCTGTGTAAGACTCTAGCAAACCGCGCGTGCCTGTGTTGCACGAAAAAATTTGCCCTTTCCGGAGGCGATGCTTTATTTCCAGAGAAACTGTTTGTCCCTGAGCCTCGTGGCTGGAAAAATTATGATAGTGGAACTGGCAAAAGTGGAGCTAACACCTCTCCTCACCTGTGAAGAAATGCGGAAAATACGAAGCGGATACTGTTGCTCAACGTATCCTCTTCGAAACGGATTTATATTATTTAGTGATTGTAAAATCGAGGCAGCCAATCGATGGGGGCAGAAATAAAATAAATCAGCATACGAGAAGCATGTAACAATTTCCGATATTTCGCAGCCGATTAAACGACCAGCGATCGAGCAGTGGCTCCTGAAACTTATTACTCTGACGTAACGGCGAAGGGCAGAGGGGGTGGGGCCGACACGAACGTGAACGCTACCAAGCAGAACCGGGGGTAATGTAGAATGAAAAACGAGGAAAAGTCGAAGATAAAATTTCACTGTAGCTGAAAAACGCGGAGTATCAAGCCGATTTTTTCCTTACGGCGTTGAAAACGTAACAATGAAATTATTGGCCACAACTAACACTGATTCCTACCGTGTCCCTGCTGGCCAATCCCGCGAATGGAAACGGTAAAATCGGATTTGTTACGTTCTGTCGAAAGCTCTTGATCGGGAGATTAAATATCTTCACATTCAAATTCGTGGAATTTAAAAGGTTTTTGTATCAGCCCATTGAGAGCATCGAATTTAAAACATTATATTTTGAACGATTATTCATCCCAGGCTAAACGAACAATGATTAACAAGACCGAGGATTTTATAGATTCGTGTTAAAAATGGATGGATCAAACGCAAAACAGTATAGAAGCATTTAGAAAATCTAGAAACGCATAAACGATTTAAAAGGGAAATAAATTTGGTCTCTGTATTTTTCAACGAACGCAGGCGATATTTCTTTCGCATTAAAATTCGCAATATATTGATTAATATTTCGCCCGAACGACTCGATGACTCTTCTCTCTCCGTAAACATGTAATCTGTTAAATTTTCGATTTTAATAAGCGCGGATATTTCCGGCCAACGGGCAAATAGACCATCCACGCGATTATACACAAAACGCGATAAAATAAACGCGTCATTTGTTGCGAACGTGATTTTTATTTTATTTCCAATCTCGCGAAATCCCATGGTCATTTACGGAAGAATTGAAATAAATATTTTTTTAAATTTTCAATGTATCCGCGCTCTGATTGACCCGCGTTTTTCGTTAATAACTCCTTAACGAAGCCGAGCAGAACATTTTCACGGAGGAAAAAGTTATATAAAATTTATTGTTATGATAAAAGTTATTATAAAAAGTAATAATAATAATATTGCTTTATTCAGCCTTACGGCCAAGAATTGGACCCGGTTTACAATAACCTATGAATACAAAAAATAACTATCTTATCCACGCATTAATTCTCTCTCTCTCTCTCTCTCTCTCTCTCTCTCTCTCTCTCTCTCTCTCCCCCCTTCCCTCTTCGACTCACCCATCCCTACCCTGACTACTCTACCTATATTCTGCCTGTTCCTATTCTTATTCTGATTATTGCACCATTTCCTAGTCTGTTATCTTTGGTTTACGCTTCCTTATATTACCTTTATATTTCTGCTCGCTTATCTCTCTTCTTCCTGAACTTTTGAAGCCGCGCTTCAACATTTGTATCTATCCTCCCACTCACTATGTCCTCCATCCTGATCCTTCCCTCCATTTCCCTGCATTCTCTTGTTAGATGCTCCAGATTGCCATACCTGTCCCCACACAGGTCGCATTCTCTTGCTTCGTCTCCCAGCCAGTATTTGTTCCAGTTTTCTGCATTTCCGCATCTTACTTGGGCTACTAACTTTTGACTTTCCCCTCTTCCCTCCTTACTTAGGTATTCTGGTAACTCTGCCACTCTTATAAACTTGTACCTTTTGTTATATTTTGACTGCTCTATCCTTGTATATTGTTCTTGCCGTTGTACCTCAATGTCTCTCTCCTTTAGCCTCTCCGCTACCTCCATCTCTAGCCTTATCATCTCTTCCACCCCTGCTTGGCTCCATCCGTTTCTCTTTAAGTATTCCTCCCTTTCTTTTCCGCTTTCGCCCTGAACTTTCCCTGATTCCTTTTCCTTCAGACATTCCTTGACTATCTTCCTCCCTGCTCTGTTTCTTACTCCTTCCGTGTATTTCCATGCCCTAATTCCTGCCTTTACTCTAAGCCTCGCCCTTTTTGTTTCTTCCACTACCAAGTATCCTGGGGTACGCACGTCCAAACCAAGTGTCCACTTTATATATTTCAGCTGAATCCTTTCTACTTCTGTTCTCTCCTTAAAGCCCCATAGCTCTACCCCGTATAGGAGTACCCCCAGTACCAACGTATCAAAGAGAAACATTCTCATTTTAAAATCATTTTTAAATTTCCTTTCGCCGATTCCCCATACTTGATTTAGGACCACGTTCGCTCTCTTTATCCTTTCCTTTACGTGACCTGCTATCTTTCCGTTGCTTTCAAACTTTATTCCTAAATAACAGAATTCCTTGACTTCCTCTACCGTTTCCCTCTTCCAGTTCCATGCAGCTTTCTTCTTTTTTTCTCTCCCAATTTATTTTAATAGTATCATCGTTGTTAGAAATTCTAACTGTTAATAGAGATTTTAAGAAATTAGAATTGTCCCAAACAACGCGTTTTACGTTCTACGTGTCGTGCTGAGTATCGTAGGAGCATGAACTGATCGCGTGCCATAGCTCTGTTAATTTTACGGAATTTTTAATTAAAATTCCGGAGGGCCAGACAACGGTATTCGATTACAATATTTCTCGAAATC
Organism: Halictus rubicundus; assembly: GCF_050948215.1. NCBI lineage: Eukaryota > Metazoa > Arthropoda > Insecta > Hymenoptera > Halictidae > Halictus > Halictus rubicundus. The sequence goes on from NW_027488937.1 coordinate 148,255, forward strand.
AAGCCACGAAATTCTATCGTATTCTAAGAATAATTATTCTGATTATTAAATAGATTAAGAAATAATTTAATAAATAATCAAATTGTTTGACGAATACTTCGCGTTTGCTTTAAACCTCACAAGAAAACTTCGATTGACTATTTCGCCGAGGGATTTTTCGCATGTTCCGGGAAGTTCATATTTATTCATCGAGTTGCATTGGCGTTTGAAACAAACGGAAGAATGGGATGAATAAGTTCTTGTTTGCATACCCGACATATGTAGATATTCCCGTTGAAATCGCGCACGTGACGGGCTTTCTTGTTTATCCGTAAAAATTCGAATTTCATTCTCCGCTCGAAAAATTTGCGTCACAGAGGGGAATCATTATTCCCGCAGGGTATTATATCCCGTCGGCCGGGATCGTGTGCGCCCGAATACGAGGCGCATACAATAACACGCGATCCGCTTCTTGTTCCATATTTCACGGTGGGCCCAATAAGGATCACAATTAAGCCCGCAGTGTTCGTCTTCCGCCATTTGACAGTGTCTAACTCTCCTTACGCAAAATTATGCGCGGTGACTTCCGGCCCGTGTTAATTGCGACGTGGAATCCGTGGAACACCGTATCGAACGCGATTGTCGAGAGTGGATTGTCAAAAATGGAATTGAACAACGGGCAATAAACAAACATCGTTAAGTGCATTTTGTGCATTTATAGAAAAATGGAAACTGGAAAGCTAAATTGTGAAGGTGTTAGAAAAATTGGAGAATATTATTTTCAATTTATGAAAGTTGTTGAAAGAACAGGCACATTTTCATCTTGTTTCTATTTTTTACGATCAACTTATTATTTATTTAGAACAATTTTATTTTCTGTAAAGGTTTTCGATACAAGAATCGAAAGTTTCTTATCGAAATGCAACAATGGTGATGACACTGGCAAGACCCGTGTTGTTGACATATATCGAAAATTCACTGTACTTCCAAATTTCGGTAATTCAGAAATTGTCCGGCGATCGACAAACCAGCCCTCGATCACTTGTGACTCATCTCAACTTCGATGACCTTATGAGAACGACGAGAGACGTTTGACCTTAACTGCCGAGTCCTTCTATTTTGGGGGGTGTGAAAAATTCATGTGCTTTTTGCCTCTCATCACGGACGCGATGCTTAACGAGATATTTTATTTATTATGGCGGGTGATTCTTGTCGATGGACTGCGGATGTTTGGGCAATTTTCAGTTTCTGTAGTCAAACTTTAATAAACCCCACGAAATCTTATTTTCAGTGGTAGCAACTTTGTAGATCTAAAATCAAGAAAAATTCTACTCCATTCTATTGAATTTTGTAGTGTAGATATAATTGAAATCAATCTGAAAAGCCGGATATAATCATTTTCTTTGGGGTTATTGCAGGAAAGAAGATAGCTGAACTTCTTAAAGGTAGTTTCCGACGGATCGGTTGAAAATAATGAAAACGGTACGCTAACGTACACCGATCAGAAACATTTCTATCTTTCGTTATATCTTGGAATTATTTCCTGCGCGAAATTGCGTGCAACATCCGTAAAAGTCGATTTTAATTTTTCTTTTTATTTAAGCACAATGGCATTCCTTATTACAAAAAAGTAAGATGTACGAGCAACAACGGTGTCAACATCTCCGCTAATTTCCCGTCAAAAAACTTCCCGCAAAGCAGCCACCTTTGTTCGCGTAAAAACGAAGGATCTCCTAAGTGGTTTTCTTGATTGAGGGGATGAAGAAATTCATTTTTATCTCCCGGAGATACGAGGACGCGCGAAATACGTCTGTAATTGTGTGTGAACCGTATAATCGTCGAGCATACTACTTGAGCATATTTCGATTTTCTAGAAACCGATAGATCTTATTTGTTTGCTAAAAGCCATTTTATTAATCGATTATACACTCGCCATATTTTGGACAGTAGTGGTCAGTTATGATACAGAAGCACGTTGGGGTGTTAAGGGTTAATAGATGACACGAACTTCCACGTTTATCTAACCCGATCTAATTCGTCGGGGGTTACAACCCCTAAAAGCCCCGTTAATTCGACCGGTAATTTCAAGCGATAGATCGAACCGGGCAAGTGACGAAAGTTTAAAATTCTCTGACTTTATTAAACGTAACTCGATCAGCTTGTAAACTTGGCCCGCGTCCCATTAACTAATTGTTTTCACAACGCCATGGTTTCCCGGCCAAGGTAAGTTATGAAAACGAGGCTGGCCGGTGCATCCGATAACTATGCGATTCGATTCCCTGCGTCTTCAGAGCTGCACATGACTTTTTATTCCTCGGCGGAGGCTAAGGAAAATGATTTCCATCCACAATGGCCGACGTCGCGGACGTTCTCGCCGTTCCCTCGAACTGATTCGTTCGATTGTATCAGAAACTTTCTGTATTTCGTCCTCTATGAAACGATATGCTCTCACCTTGTTCTTATAAGGATCATTCCACGCGAAATCGGACTCTTGTTGCAGCAATGTTTCGCATTTTGTTCAAATTTGAATATGTTGTAGTCACCTATGAACAAGTCTCAAAGGATTTTCATGATTTTACAGAAAAGTAAGAAAGTGTCACTCTTGTTTCATTAAATTATACGGCTAGAACTAACAAATCGACAAAGATCAAAGATGAGTTTTTGGGAGCATATAGTGATAACGTAAGAGAGTATACTAAAAATGTTGTCATTTGAAAAAAATGTTTTTTTCACCATTCATTTTGCAATTGTTTGAAACAGATGCAATATTTTCATGGCCGGAATATTCTTAAAAATTTGAAAAAGAATGGGGAGATAGCGCAAAGTGTCCCCATTACTGACAATTTAATGAGAATTAAAATTATTTTAAGTGAACGCTGCACGTAGGTAAGATGTCCGGCCGCTGCTTCTACCGCGCGCCTGCCGTCGGAAGCTGTATGTCACGGTGCAGCGTTCACTTGAAATAACTTTAATTACGGAAATTTGAAACTGTCCGCTTTTATGAGAAAGTTCCTCATTTCCCTTAAAGTTTTTAAATTGCTCCTGCCACGAAAGCAGGAACATTTGTTTCAAACAATTGCAAAATAAACGGTGGAAAAACATTTTCTTCGAGTGACAACATTTTTAGTCTACATACACTCTAAGGATGCGTGCCAATTTAAGAGTAAAATTGTCGCGACTTATTCTCCAGAGTCAATTCGTCAGTGTTTTACATATTATGCACGAAAGGAATGGCACTCTCCGGTAGCATCGGAAGTATTTGCTACCGGAGAGGGCTATTCCTTTCGTGCATAATAAAACACTGACGAATTTGACTCTGGAGAGCAACTCGCGACAGTTTTACTCTCAAATGCACACACAGTCCGGTGCAGTCCGGAGTGTACGGTACGTTAAAAACGTTGTCATTTGAAATAAAAAAAATGTTTTCTTCACCATTTATTTATTGCAATTGTTTTAGACAAATGCAATGTTTTCGTGGCAGGAACATTTTTCAAAATTTGAAGAATACGAGGACCTTTATCAAAATATCGGACAGTTTAAAATTGACGAAATTAAAGTTATGAAATGAACGCTACACCACAGACGAGGTATAAGATAAAAGATGAAAAAATTATTCGAAGTTTGAATAAATCCGCTTCGAATAAAAAAAATTATCTTTTTTCGTCGAATAAAATTATTCGATACACATCAAATAAAGATACTTTCTTTACTTGAACCTTCGAATAAGGAATAAAAATTTTTTTTATCTTTTACTAGTTATTCGAAATTTTTATTTAGATAAATATTTTGCCCAACTCTGCCATTTTGCACGATCGAGGAATGATTAGCGGCATCCCGGACCCTTGCTATTCTCATCGGTACACGTACACGCCGACCTGGTGGTGTGTGAGTGTGCCGAGGCACGGCTGTTCGAACGAAGCTACGGCAGCGCCGTCGTTTACGATGTGGACCACGCATGCTCAGATCGCCTCTATTGTCAGAGATCATGCGATCGAATCAGAGAGGATACTCGGAAAATGCCACTCGACACTGAATTTTTTTTTTTTTTTTTATTTTCATTGCTATTAATATTAACAACAATAATACAAAGACTTGAGTCCACTCGGACCCATTAGCCGCAAATATATGTTTCCCTTATACCTATATACATAACGATTTGACTTACGTACTAAGTTGCACATTTTCCTATATATATATTTTTATTTCTTTTTTTTTTTTTTTTTTCTCTCTCACTCGACACTGAATGTGGAAAGTGCACCCAGCTCCCCATACTGGACGAAAATGTTACTATTTAGCTTCTTCGAGTGGCCGTTATAGCGGTACTATCGATTGTTCAAGGCCACCTGGGAAAACTGGCCCTTAAGAAGAAATTTCGCAGTTATTTTCTCATTATTTCTTTATCAATGTTTTAATTTGAATAGATCTTGTTTTCTTGAAGTTGGAATTTATGGGATATGGGTCGTAGGGATTGGTGTTTCCTTATGACTTCTGTGAAATATATTCTTTACCTTCCTTGAGTTTTAGCGCCTTATATATATACATTAATATATGAAGTAAGGTATGAAATTATCGAGTCAAAGTGGTCAATGTTTTTTCACTTTGCAATCAAATTCACAGAAGTTATTTATTCCTGATCACTATAAGCTGTTTCTATACTATATGTATCGATTGCCAAATGATTCCTTCAAATATCTCGATGCTTTAAATTTGACTGTGATTTCGGACCTGACATGAGTATAGAAATGCCGCGAGTGGAAATACTGGAACATTTCGGCAAGAAAAAAACGTAGATAAAGCGAATATGTACGAAATAGACATAATAAAGGATTTATTTTGTACATATTAAGAAGCAATATTTTATTCACTATATTGTCTTTTAATCTATTTCTTTTTTTTACTAATTATTTCGCCAGTCTTTGAGAATACTCTTTCGGAAGGAACAGATGTTGTCATAACACAAAGATACTCCTTCGCAAGCTTTGATAGTGTTACGTCCCAAGTGGTATGAATTACGATCTTAAGAGGATAGGACGCAGTTTCGAACCTACCTGCATACACCGGCTATGGTTCGGGAAATTGAGGCTCGTTTAAATAACTTTGTACCCTTATTTTGAAAACAACAAAATTATTGATTTATTCAAAGTGTGGTTCTGAATCAGAGATTACAAATTTGATTTTACAAATATGGTTTATATAGCGCATATACTGGAGTGCTTACAAATAGTTTGATTATAATAATAATAATAATAATATTAATATTACCGTGATCACGGGTTCGGATTCGGTTACAATGTACTCCGACTGCTGACACTGGTCTTTGAAACGGTTTGTCGCGAAACAACTGAACGAACTATTTTAACTTCAAAAGAGACTACTGGACTATTGACTATGACTGAATAACTGATTGTTCACGATTGTCTGACTGACTGACTGACTATTTATAACTGAATTTTAGGAGTTGGTCCCCCTTTTTATAAGATGCACAATCCTTTGTTTTTCAAAGATGCTGGCACAGGAGTCTCTACCTTGCATCTTTTTATCTTCTTGATGTCTCCTGACTAGTCAGCTGTACGCCGACAGGATCTTTTTACCATGAAGTCGGCGTCTTTTCTTATAATTTGGCATATTTGGACACCTTTCCTGTTTGTTCTCAGCGTGTAAACTGAGAACTTCATCTGCGTGTCTTGCAGGAAGAAAAGTTGGAGTCGTTTCTCGTGCTACCTTACTGCGTAGAATTTTTAACATATATCTTAATCCTATTTTTACTTCTCCTCGTGCGACATAATCGGATGTCCATAATAATTCATAATAATTCTTCATCTGAGGGTTTATTCGTTGGCGGTCGAACCACCGGACGTTCACTGCCTCTGTCTGCTGGGACTGTGATTGACTGCAATTCTGTTCCCCGCGGGGAAAAAAAAAAACAGTAATAATCTATCTATCTATTATAACGTATCTATCTATTATAATCTATCTATCCATCTATCTGTGCATTGTGCGGCCACTTCTTACTTACAGTAACGAGCAAAACTGAGTCTACACTATTTCAAGCAACATAACTTTCTAAAAATTAGATCAAATGACTTGAATTTTATTGAGAAGTTAGAAGGATTAGTTTATTAGACGAGGTGTAAAAAATTTTTGAAAAAAATTTGAATTGGTCGGAATCGCAAAAGAAATAGTAAAAGTTGATTTTTTCAGGCTCTTTTATCTGAGCCTGTATTGAAAATTTAAAGAATGTATTTGATTCGTTCGAATAAATTATGTCCATGCTGAAAATTTCACCGGTATTGACTTATTCGTTTACGAGTTATAAACGATTAAAAATTGCGATTTTAAGCCGAAAATCGTGAAAAATGGCAATTTTTCCACTTTTTCTCTAAAGGGTGTGTGCCTGGATCACGCGAGTACTCAACAGCACAGAACGCTTCACGATTTTGCGTGTTATCCTTGCGCAGGGACCATGCTAATCTTCTCTGTATCGTTCCAAATTTAGTATATGTGCTGTCGAAGCAATTACATGTCAGACACAACCTCCATAATTTCCAACCAGGGCGTTTGATATGTCCCACCGGATATCTGGTGCAGCGAACGGACGATTATCGTCTGTGAGTTACGCACGATCTAACCACGAAATTATACTAAAGGCATAGAACATGTCAAGACACAACACAATCGTCCTACATATTTCATCGTCCATTACACAAGTATATATCATCGGAATTAAATCATATTTGGTTTAGTTTTAATCAGAAACATGTTGGTAAATATGTTGGTAAGAGTTTCATAAAAAAAAATAATGACAAATAAAGAAGTTTTGTAACTGGATTCGATTAGTCTTCTGGTCTCACACCGATATAGCCGACAATGTGTGCCACACTTCTCGGCGACGACGGCTCTTGACCTTTGCTGTTTTCGCCGTTTTCACGTCAGTAGCGTTTTCAAGTTATAGGTTTCTTATGACTTGAAGAGGGTACGACGGTTTCCAGCGTTCCCTGTGTAGTTCAAATGGGACGCTCGGCGAGAACCTCCGATTTCGTATCTTGTCAGTAAAAACGGCGGACTGACAAACAACGAGATTTCACTGTAATAGGCAGTCCTTATAGTAATAGTTATATAGTATTTGTATGGAGTTTTCTATTTTTTAAATATTTACCTCTTTGTGTATGCACAGGATCACGAGCAGGTTGAACCCATTTACGAGCAGACCCAGGAGGGAGCACAGCAGGATGGGCACGTCAACAAAAGAAGCGTCCATCTTCGAGTCTCTTGCTGAAACACGCCATTCGTAGCTTTATCTTAGTATTAAATAACGAATTTGTACGGTGTCACGTTGCCCTGATTTTCGGCCCGTCCGACGGGAGAAAAACCCGGGCAACGGCGGGTTTTTACAGACCGTGAAGCCGGGCCACGTTCGGCCGCGCGAAACGTGGTCCACCCGGGACAAACGGCGCACAGTGGTGCCAAGGCGGCAAAAAGTCCATTTTATAAATTTTCGATTTTTATAAAAAAAAATTATTTCTGTATAGCCTAATAGTGCGTGCATGATGTGCCAAAGTCAGATTTTTGAAAAAAAATTTTTTACGGAGATATACGCATGGTAAATAACCATTTCCTCGCTCCTGGGAATCCATCAGTTTTCAGTGCGAAAGTTATGTAATTACTCCGCCTATAATTGAATACTAAGGGGTCTACAAATCATATGGGTCATTGCAAATGGTTTTAACTATTGACTGGAAAAAAAAGTTTTCCAAAAAAAGTTGTTTAACATTAAGTAATATGGACTAACCTGAAGCCCCTTTGCGTTACGCTCATTTTTTATTTATGGCGGAATACAAAAAATCCTTTGAAAAGCTTCGATCTGGAACTAATCGTTTTGGCAAGTTATAATATTGATCTAGCTTTGTGCAAAAAATCACGAGATACTTCGAGATGCTTTCGCGGCAATTTAAGTTCAAATATCAACTTTCGGAATTTCCAAGAATGAATCGCACGGAAGTCATGATTATTTGATGTTTCAGGTGAAATTTTTAAGGGTTACATATCGGATAAGAAAAAAAAAGTGACATTCATACATATAAAAAGATATTTAATAACAATTTTTTATGTTAAATAAACGAAGTTTTCGTTCACTGGACTACTGTCGCAAAAATGCAACAGGTATTTTGTGGTAGTGCTCCAATGAACGCTGTAAAAATAATTTATGTCAGATAAAAAAAATTGTTATTAAATATTTTCTTATACATAAAAAATTAATAAATCGTATGCACTTCTCATTTTTCTTTATTATTTAGAAATATTCCTAAAAAATTTCACCTGGAACATCAAATAATCGTAACGTCCGGAAAATTCACTCTTGGAAATTCTGAAAGTTGATATTTAAACTTAAATTGTGACGAAAGGGTCTCATGATTTTTTGCACAAAGTTAGATCAATATTACACCTTGCCAAAACGATTAGTTCCAGACCAAAATCTATTAAAGTATTTGTTGTATGCTTCCATAAATAAAAAATGGGCAGAAAACGGAGATTTTCGATTAGCCCATACTACTTAACGTTAATAACATTTTACACAAATTTTTTTTGCCTAATAAGCGTTCTACCTGTGGCAATCTCTCGACAAATTTTCAAACAAATTCGTTGGATAGTTTCGTTTTTATAGATTTTTTGCCGCTTTTTGGCCATTTGGCACCACTGTGCGGCGTCTCGTCGACTCGATTTTCGCGACGGTTCTCTCAAGTTCGGTACTCAGAACGGGCGCCAGACACGAGGACGGTGCCACACGAAAAATTACGCTATGACGCGAATCGGCCGCCGCGATCTCGATTCGACGAGCACCGCGCGATATCCTGGAAAGCCCCTACACGTGTCAGGGTTCTACGGGAAAGAAGGACGGGGCATTCCCCGCGGCGGGAAAGTTGCTCAGAATTACGACACACGAAAGTGGGCTTCTACTTTACATTTATTGTCGTTCGGGTGTTACAAAAAGCTGCCGGCAAAACCCGGCAGCGGTGGTCCGAGAAGCCCGCACGATTGTACAAAATACACGACGGATGGACGGTCGCTCGCGCTTATCGTACCCGAAACACAGCGTCTCGCAGGTGTATTCGGCAGCTGCCCTCAAATCGTTATCATACGCCGCAAACTGTTACTTATTGTAGGCAACCGTTAAGGTCCAGCTTTCCCAGGTGGCCTTGATCCGCCACAGTGTGCGTGCCGTGTGCGTGTGCCATGGTGTGCCGCACACAACGCTAGATCGTACAAGATTGCAAGGGTTCGGGAGGCGTCAATTTATGGCTCGATAATGTAAAGATGGGGCATGTCAGTGGTCAAAAGCGGTAGATGAAGGATAAATCTAGAGCGTTTGCCACCAGGCAGGTCCTACTTTTGCGTTGTCGAGCAACATTTTGCATTATTCGGTCGCATGATGCCGAATGCCCGAAATCTGCTATGCAGATGACACCCTGATTTATGCCGTGGGGGAGGACTGGAGGAGGACCAGGCACCACGGTGAGGCCGTCCTGGACTGCATGGTCGGGCGAATTCGGAGGATGGGGCTGACCGTGGCCGCCGCAAAGACCGAGGCGATCTGGTGGTATGGATCGCCTCGGCCGTGGCGGCTACCCCGTGGTCAAGACCTCCGGATTCGCGTCGCTAAAACCTCCGTCGAGATCGGGCCCAGGATGAGGTACCTGGTCCTGGTCATAGACGGCCGCTGGCGATTCGAAGGACACTTCGGGCTCCTCGCCCCCCGACTGGAGAGGACGGCAGCCGCCTCGGGAAGCTCAATCCGAAGGCTCCAGGGATGGGAACACCGGGTGGGCCCCTCCGCCCGGGGTCTTATAGCGTAGGCAGTGGGGGAGGTTAAAACCTCCCCCGGGGTATGATGATAGCTGGGAGGTGTCCTGTTGAGTACACGCGTGATCCAGGCACCTTCCATTTAGCTTAGGTGGGCGTGGGTTCTGTAGTGGGTAGCCCCTTGGGGATCTTTCCCCAAGGGGTAGTCCCACATAACCCCGACTCCCCCCAGGGGGTCGGGGTATGCGTAACGTCATTTTCCCTACGGAAAAAAAGGGGGGGACGTGGGCAAATTTTGAAGCATAAACCTCGTTTTCATAATATCCCTAATATTTTTACTTGACAGAAACATATACAACAATACCTCCCGACCCCAATATAACACTAGATTTATTATTAACAATAAGTAATGTGCCGACTAAAGATAAAAGATTTAATAGACAAGTCGATGCACTTAATCCATGTAAAAAAAATGTTAAGGAGATAAGTAATACAGCCCGTAGATGACTAAAGGCCGAAAGTACTCCAAAAATATTTTTCCGGAAAATTATTAAAAAATAGTTTAAACATAGTTAAAAAATGTTTTTACAACAGCGTAACAACAATCATACGGTTAGAAATCGAAAAAACATCTAATTAAAGAAAAAAAAAATTGGACCCGGGCGAGATCCGAACCTGGTCCACAGCTACTGCACCAACCGGCGCCGTTGAAAATACCTTCGAAATATTGGGATATATCCTGCGTAGTATAATTGTTGTTTTTTGTATTACGCAATTTTTAAAGTCTGGACGATGTTTCCCTGAACTTAGAGATGTTTAATATTACATAATATATTTTTACGATAATCATAACTTAGTTTTTAACGGAAAAAACGCCGAAAAAAGTGGTTTTTATTTTTTCCTACTATGACGCACCAATCGCAGGAATTTGAAAAAAATTGAGCATAATGCTTAGGGCAATATCTCATTGTTAAATTAATTCTGTTCTAGTGTCTCTTCGATTTCCATATGAAATCTGCATTTTTTCGATTTTTACAGCCAGAGTTTGCAACCGAAAAATCTGAAAACGACTCGAAGTATGTGGTTTGGTGTCCGAAACGTGTCAGATTTTTTTCAGAATTTTAAATGGGGAAAATGGGCCAAAAACTGGATTTTCGTTTTTCCTCTATAACTACCTTTACAGATGTGCTATAGGACTAAAACTTGGCTGAAAGGTATCTTTTTTGGTAGGCTATCGAATGGCGCAAATTGGAATAAAATCCCTTCCAGGGCACATTTGACCCCCAAAACCGGCTATAGCCTTACTAAACATTTCAGTATTGCACCAGTAAATTCTACCATTTTCGTATGTATAGCATGAAAAAATATATATAGAAGGGAAATATTCTAGAAGAAATTTTTCGTTTTGCAGTTAAAATGGCTTCGTATGCAAAGGGTTAAAAGGTACCTGGCTCTTCTCCAGTGTTTATTTTTACGATATTCACGTTCGAACTGTGTGTACATTGCTACGCAACTGGTTATCATGGCGTCCATTGGTGAAAAATATTCCATGTCAGTGTGAGACCTTGTGCGCTCTTAGCGTCTGTTTTAAAATTTGTTCTGCTCGAATTAATAATTTGAGATTCAAGTGAACTGAACAGCACCACTGAACAAACGAAGAGCAGCACTCTTGCTCTTACAAATATTGCAGTTCTGCCAGCAAAAAATGTTAGCCGGATTTTCTGCCGCACCTGGCTCACGGTCGTATGAATTAAACTCTTCGTTGTATTTAATGTGTTCACCGGGATTACGTTCCCCCGACAGGCAGACCTTGCCACGGTCGAAGATTAACCCTTTGCGAACGAGTGTCGGCAAATAGCCGCCCAAGTCTTTTTACCGTTGCGGACGAGTGTCGGCATACCGGGTGGTTCACGACAAACAGGCCACCTAAATAGCTCCGTTAGGATTAGAGATAGAAGAAAATGTTAGAGAGAAAAGTTGTACTGTTAAAGGGGGCAAATATGGTGATATAAAAAAATGTTCCTATTGTAGTCGTTTTCAAGGTCTTTTGAAGGTCATCGATGATTTTCAAATAGCACCACATATTTTTAACCACCACACCACCATATTTTTTTTTTTTACTATATAGTCTTTGTATTGATAAGATCTTATCTTCCGTATAGTGTAAACTTACGATGCGAGACCATGGTAGGTTCAGAACGAATTCAGTCTGCCGCGTCAGTCTTTCAGTGTCACTACCAGAGAAACCAGCAAAGTTTTCATACATTTTATACATTTTCACATATTTTTTCACATATTTTACATCTTATAACATCTGAAGCCAGACGTGGTTATAAATTATAATAAATATATGGGTGGGGTAGATAAAGCAGATCAGTACACAGGCACGTACTGTTTCATGAGAAAGTCTCAAAAATGGTGGCGAAAATTATTTTTTTGGGGATTGGAAGTTTCAGTGATAAATTCCTATCTATTACATGAAGAACATCACAAGACATACAACATAAAAAAAGTTATCCCATTTACAATTTGTACGTCACTTGGTAGGTCAATTGATTGGCGATTTTTGAGACGCTAATCCCAAGGCTCCTGCGACTTCTGGAACAGCAGAAAGGCTCAACGGCCTTCTACATATTATTAGGCGAGATGAGACAGGAAGAAGTAACGATTGCGTCGTCTGCTCTAATCGAAAAATAAAACACGGAAGGAGAGAGTCGAGGTACTATTGTGCTACTTGTTCGGCTAAGCCGGCCTTGCACATAGGTGATTGTTTCGAACTATATCACACAAAGCACGAATATAAAACATCGCCTATGTAAAGACGACTAAATTTGTTTCTTTGTGATTTTATAAAAATGCTATTTGAATAAAGCTTTAGATTTTATAACACAAACGTGCGACCTGAACACTTTATTTACTGCGCGCTCCAATACCTATCGTCCACAGCGACGCTCGCCCGTCGAGCGCCCCCGTCCGCAAAGGGTTAAAGTGAATAGAATGAAAATCTTCCTTTCTCCGAAAAGGATTAGTTGACCGTAGCAAAAGCTAGCAAAACGGTGCACTTCTTAGGACAATTTGCGGATTATGGAGGTGGATCCGAGGTTAAGACTCCGTAGATTCGCGATAAGATAGAGCGACCACGTTACCGACAAGAATAGGCGAAAAATCGTTTTTCCTGGCTCCGAGTTTTCTGACTCCGCAAAAGTCACGAGACTACCCTTAGCTCCTAGATCGGATGACGCACATCGTCCCGTTCCACCGCTTCGATGAATAGTCGAATCGATTTCTCGATTGTTTGCGGAAGGGGAATCATACGGCAAATGATCAATTAAGCGGAGCCCGATGCGTGCCAGGTTTTTAATTAACCGACCGTTATCACTTCAAGAATTAAAATATACGTGCTCGCAGCTGTGCGCGCGCTTTTGTTCTCTTTGCAAATGTCCCCGGTACGAAACAAATGAAACAATGAGATTTCCATAAAATTACTCGTGTGCACGGTGTACGCAAAGTGCTCGTAATCCGGCCGCGGCGCTTCCCTTCCGCAGTATTGACAAACGTGATAATAATGTGCTCGCTGATGCGGGACAGACACGTGCACCCTTCCTCCGAAACGAAGTTTATTCTTCCATTCTATTGTTTTTTTACATTTTCATTACAGGCTGAAATGCGTTTTGTTTGAAATAACAACTGATAACATTGTTTCTGTGCCTTTGAAAGGCAAAGGTTCTACTGCAATCTTACCGCACTTCTGCAATAATATCCATCGAGTTGAGGATTGATGGAATAGTTTGCGAACAATGCATCAACCGGGGAAGCATAAAAGCAATGACCGTGGTTACAGTTCTACGTACCCAGAGAGAAATTTCATTGTCCGGATAACGGTGCAAAAGCCCTTTGATGGTTAGCAAAACCACGAACATGCAAAGCTGGTATTTATATTTGGATGTTTACGGTCGGATAATATTGCCTGGGCTAACAGATCTCTCTGTGAAACGAACGTTGCAGGGGTTATTACATGAAGCTGCAACGTTTCCGAACGCACTGTATCCAGTTTTATCATCCATTTCTGCTTATTTTTCGTTGATTGATTAACTACAACTGAACCGAAAAATATACAATTTTTCCGATTTTAAATAACTACAACGACTTACAGTCATATTCGGGCACTTTCAAAATCAATTTCCTTAAAGTCAGTTGATTTTTACAGAAAAAGTAAACGAATACTCGATCGATGTCAATTATGAATTATTTACTATTCCTCGCATCGAATAGGGCTGTTACTTTCCCGAAGCTTCGACACTTCGAAGCTTCGAAGGATTCGAAGGAGCGAAGGGACCTTCGAAGGTGATGAAAATCGAAGGTTCGACACTTCGAAACTTCGAACCTTCGATTCGTTTCCAGTTAACGGATAAAAGGAATAAATTTTCATAATTTGTTTCTATATTCATTATTTGAATTGTTATTTCACTTATTTATTGTTAAAATAATGGTTTAAATGAATAAATTTTCAAATTTTGTTTCTACATACATTATGTGAATTATTTCAATATTTCATTGTTAAAATAATTATTTAAAGAATGTACAAGTATTTACATAATGAATATAGAAACACATTTCTATAGATTATAAAAATTTCCGTAGATTATAAATTTTTATACTCTATAGAAATGTATTCCTATATTAATTATGTAAATACGTGTACATTGTCTAAACAGTTATTTGAACAATAAATTATTGAAATAATTCAAATAATGAATATAGAAACATATTGTGAAAATTTATTTATTCAATAAGTTATTTTAACAATAAATAATTGAAATAACAATTCAAATAATGAATATAGAAGCAAATTGTAAAAATTTATTTATTTAAACAATTATTTTATCAGTGAACTATCGAAATGATAAATCAAATAATAAATATATTATCTTAACAATAAATTATTGAAATAATTCAGATGGTGAATATAGAAACAAATTATGAAAATTTATTCCTTTTATCCGTTAACTGGAAACGAATCGAAGGTTCGAAGTTTCGAAGTGTCGAACCTTCGATTTTCATCACCTTCGAAGGTCCCTTCGTTCCTTCGAATCCTTCGAAGCTTCGACCTTCGAAGCAAAGTAACAGCCCTAGTATCGAACGCGTAACACTGTAACACAGTGTTTAAATTTTCACTCCGCGCCGAGAAATTTTAATTTGTAATTAAGTTTCTACTTGCTTAACTGCCTAACATAAACTCGACGAAAATTGTTGTGCCCAGAGCCTCCAAGAGAGTGTTATTATTTTTCACAAATTCAGTCTCCCGTTGCCTACAGAAATTTTCAATAACGAACATGGGAACAAGATAAATAGAGTATTTGATTTAAAAAAAATTTCTTTTTTGCAGTGATGTAACCTTTCATTACTCGCGGATGGCAGTTACAATCTCAAAACTTTAAATTTAGCGTTTCAAGCATCAACGAACGTGTCGTGTACGCTGGCAAACATTTATTCCGCGTTAAGTGACATAGAGAGTTCCATGTAAACAGTTTCGTAGAAAGTGGAGTACTGATTGACGGAGTGGAGTTAATAATTATTTCGGAGCAGCAGGATGCTAAATGTTAAATTCTGTTCAAATGGTCTTCGAAACATTTCGGGATTTCCGCACACGTACTAGCGAGAACTTAACCATCGTTTTCGCGCCGAGCTAGCGATTCCAAGCTATTGTTCAGCGAAACAATATGGCAGACATTGAACGTGCCAGAAATTCAGTGTGAACGTCTGGAACACTCGTGGAAATCGTCGTACTGTGTTAAAAGTTACGTATAGTTTGTTTTAATCAGACTGAGGTAGTCTAACCGGTGGATGAAATTATTTTAATAACACTAACTGTACAGAAGACATATGCACTCATTTTCTAAACATGAAAGTATATTTTTATTTCAATGTTATATTAGTAAATGGGATGACATTCCGGATAAAAATAATCTGATATTATTGAGGACTTTATCAACGAAGATTTTTATGTTTTTGTGGTAGGCCAGCCACTTTTTCAGTTGAATGTACCCAGCATGAAGAGGAACGGGAACCCTACAGGGATGAATAATGACACTCGACCATTTCAACCCTCGACGGTAAATCATGAAGGGCAAAGCCACTCGAAAAAGTATTTTCGACGGGCACCCCTAAATATCCGCAACAAAGGGTCTAGTTCGAGTTGTGTAAATAATTTCAATCCTGTCATTTTTATAAGGCAACATTATTATTAGAAATTGTAATTTTGCTTCCAACTTCACCTATTCGTGTTTATTATGAATTTATAAAACCCACGGTCTACTAATTATTCACCTAAAACGTTTCTCTTGTTAATTGTTTTACATAAAGCACCGTTGCTCCATGGAATATATTCCCCAAGCAGGGCCTAATAAGAAACTGATCTAACAGAATCGACACCCTGCTTCGTTTGATGTTTGAGGTGAAATTTTTTAGGGATATATCATTTATAATGAAGGAAAAAGTGAAATAGTTAGTTAGAATTAATTGTTTAAACAAAATAAAATTTTTAAATAATTTCTTTATGTGGACTAACCTGAAGCCTCTTTGCGTTACGCTCATTTTTTATTTATGGAGGAATACAAAAAATCCTTTGAATACCTTCGATCTGGAACTAATCGTTTTGGCAAGTTATAATATTGATCTAGCTTTGTGCAAAATTTTAAGAGATACTTCGTGACATCAAAATAGTCGTGACATCCGCGTGATTCATTCTCGGAAATTCCGAAAGTTGACATTTAAACTTAAATTGCGTCGAAAGCATCTCGAAGTATCTCTTAAAATTTTACACAAAGCTAGATCAATATTACACCTTGCCAAAACGATTAGTTCCAGACCAAAATCTATTAAAGGATTTGTTGTATGCTACCATAAATAAAAAATGGGCAGAAAACAGAGATTTTCGATTAGCACATATTACTTAATGTTGACAACTTTTTACAAAAATTTTTTGCCAAATAAGCGTCGTACCTGTGGCAATCTCTCCACAAATTTTCAAACAAATTCGTTGGATAGTTTCGTTTTTACAGATTTTTTGCCGCTTTTTGGCCATTTGGCACCACTGTGCGCCGCGTCGTGTCGGCTTTCCTTTGATTGTGCTGCAGCTTGTTGGAATGCTTGAAATCCGAGTCGCGTGTCATGTATCGTTAGATACTTGTTGCGCAGAGCACTTTACACACCGAGCCCGCTGAGTGGAATCGCGGGCTGAACGTTGCCGGAGATCGATAAGGAAACGACTTCAATTTGTGTAAACTACAGCGATGCCTGCGTAACAGGCCTGTCGTCTGGTCTGCAACCCGACAGTTCTAGCAGAGCTGCTACATTCTTTGTAATATCCCGAACGCAGAGAAGGATAGTAATTCAAAGAGAAGAAGGGACTTCAGCTCTCTGCTTCTCTCTCCTTTTCATTCGCCGACCTTTTTCACGCGTATAATCATGCAAATAAATTATTTTATTTATAAGAAGAAGTTTTTGAAGTACTATTTAAAAATAGTATTTTATTTGGAACATATTGAAAAAGTGAGACTTATTTTAAGGAGTGTGTAAAATAGTATTTCAAATAGTTGATTACTGCGACATTGTCGTCTGTTTATTAACATGTTACATGAAAATATTCGTAATTCACCTACAACAAATACTTTGTTAACTATTATAGTATCTTATGTTAAAAATTATAATTTATAATATTATCTATTTGCTCAACTTATTTTCATTGTAAGGAAATATTTGGAATACATATTTGAAGTAAAACAGTAAATTATTCTGTGTATCTGGTTATCAAAATAAAAATATTTTATTTGCCGAAATTTTTCGTTCTATTAAAAGTAGTATTTTATTTGAACCACATTAAATTATACTATTTAAAATAGCATTTTAAATATTTTTTCTTGAAATTTTTCCCAGGTCTGATTCAAAAGGTAATGGGCCGCTGGATAGGGCGTCAAGAAAGACCATGTGCAAAATTTTAATCCTATATCTTAACCGGGAGGGTAGTTATGCCATAGAACGGAAAAGAGTAGTATTTCTTAATTTCTTCATTTCTAATTTCTTTTATTAGTATTAGTATTTGTATCTAGAAAACCTAGATACACATACTGTAATTAATTCAGATTTTTAGGTAGAACATTCTATTGTAAGAAATCAAAATCCTCAAAAAAGAACAGAAAATATGCAGATTACCTAAACCAGACTTTCATATGTTCTAAATCTAATATATTTAATAAGATATTATCGAAATAATTTTTTGCAACAAAACGGTCAGGAATCGATTTTGTCCAGTTAATAAACGTCTACTCTGAATCAAGGGCCGGATTAAAAAGATGAGACACGAAGTACGCCGACAAATGATAGGCAAAAACATGCCAGCGGGCGCTGGTCAAAAATCGAAGGGCGACACGTGTCCTCGGAGGCTGAATTGATACGATCAATAGGTAGAGGACAAACAAAGGGGTCCGCACCCCTGTATGTTCCGACGCGAATTAAATTCTCTTTTTGATTCACCGTGTAGTCGTCCGGAAACAAGCCGGACAAAATTAACAACGATCGAACGAACAAAATGGTGGCGGAAATGAATAGAAGACAGCCCTCGGGTGTATGAACGACGAGAAGAAAGAAGCAACGTACATACACGCTGCTCGCGTGATCACCAACGGGGGTGGGTTGGCGTAAGGAATCCTGACTATTTCGAAGAAACGGGGAATGGGCACATCGAATAATTTTAATCGATCAGCGGGAAACATGCCACGGTAAATGCGAAATTCGGAATGCATCACCTGTGACCCAGAAATCGTGATCGAGATGGATCGACAGGCAATTTTAACTTCCTGCAAAATTTTTGCATTCTTGAAATTGGAACCTGGGCTCCCGTGTGCTACTTCATTTCAAGAGTTAGTGGAAGCAATTCGTTCTACACGAAAATTGTCAAGAAGAATATTTTTTAATGGTCAATTTAATCCCTTAAACGTTCCCAAATATCGATCTGTTTAAAAATTACGTAAAATAACACTAAAACGGCGGGACCCGTTGAAACGAGTCTAAACAATGTTCTCAAATCTTCATTTGTCTAAAAAGCGCGTGAATAGACACTGGAACTAGAGGCCTAAAGATTAAAAATTGTATAATTCACGAGCGTCGACAGACTGCGCAAACGCATTCACGGAAGATCGTTCAATAAATATATTTCAATATGTTTACGATACATTTATCGAAACAAAACACTCGAATGGGTATTCATGCGTCTGGTACTTAAATAACGATATAAAATAAAGCAATTGAGTTGCTGAAGAACCTGCTGTCAAAACACGGAATTGATTTCTCTCACTCAGCAGCTACACGGTGTTGACGGGAATAACACGATTTTCTCTCTGTAGAAATGTTCCAGCGTGGAATGAAAATTTCGTGTTCGTTCGTGCGTCACTGCATTCTCTTGAAAGCCACTCGATAGCCATTCAGACCCGGTCACATTTTCGCCGTCAAAATAAAATGCAACAATAACCACAGTAAAAGCAAACGTTTCAGGAAATGCACCTAAAAATTTCGAAAGTCCCGACCAATCGTCTTACATCGAAAGAAAATTATAGGTGGTAATAAAAATTGATTTTGAAGTTCGATAAAGAAATATTACGTCACTAGCATGTGACCGACGTGTTAGTCCAAGTTAACGACAGAGATAAAATCGTAATACAGTGAATTCTCGATTAACGTCACAGGTCTTGCCAGCGTCAAGTATCGTCCAGGAGACATGTTTACACTCCTCGGCGTCCGAGGCCTCTCGAGCTCCGCGGTCCCTCACGGGGTATACCCCGTAGTGGGGATAGTTCCGCGACGTTTATCATGCAGGCCTTGGCGACATATATAGAGAAATCACTTTGTATTACAAAATACTAGAAAGAGAAAAGGGAAGATGAACAGAGATAAAATGATGTTCATTCAAAGTTAACAGACATGGGTTCACCCAGCGGCGCGCGAAATTCACAAAGCCCGCCCGGGAAACAATAATTATGAAACTGCGAAACCGAGAGGGGCGAGTCTCGTCCACTGCGAAATTGAATGATCGCTCGTTATGCACTTTATACAAGCAACAGAGGCTGATGAGACAATTAGTCGATTCCACCGATATCGGATTAATTGATTTGTAAGTTTGCGGACCGGCGAGAACTCTGCACAAGAAAAATTCTATCTGCATTCTATCGATGCGACTTGTCAATAAACGGACATTTTAGTTTTATTCAAGTATATAAAATCGTGATTTTACAACACTCTGGTCATTTGTTGTCCAATTTTTTCGCTGACTTGTAACTAGACTTGTAGATGACTAAAATACAGTAGTGTGCGAATTAACGCGAACATACCAATATTTTTAATGTCTTATTAGTTTTCTAAATTTGGCAACATGAGTATGTCAGTGGTTGCTGTGATGGCCTGTTAGGTATTGACGTGTCGTTAGTGGATAAGTCTGTGACAAATTACATAATTACATAATTATTTCATTTCCGCTAACGACGCGACAATACCGCTCGACAGGTCAGCGCAGACTAATTCATCAAACGTTCAACAAAATGGCCGCAAGCGCTGACAAAGTCATGATGCCAACTTCATGTTGCAAGGTCCAATCAATTTACTCTGAATTTTAGAAATTTTCGAAGATCTTCTCACACTATAAATGTGTAAAGGTTCGCAATTTAATTACAGTAAATTCAATACGGTCCCAAGGAACAGCAATCTCTTAATTGCGCTCGTACACAAGCTTGTAAGTACTGGCTGCTA
Source organism: Halictus rubicundus (assembly GCF_050948215.1). Lineage (NCBI taxonomy): Eukaryota > Metazoa > Arthropoda > Insecta > Hymenoptera > Halictidae > Halictus > Halictus rubicundus. The sequence continues at coordinate 168,829 of NW_027488937.1, forward strand.
AGGGATGAAAAGCATCAGGGCCCGCTCTAGCGGTTACGACGCCCCGGGCAAAAAAAAAATTGCCGCCCCTTTTTAAACACCGCGCTGAACAGAATGACCTTTTTTTTTTGCAAAATTTTCTGGCAAGGGTAGTCAGACATTTTCCATTAACTGAATATTTTAAACATCAATATTTTTCTCACACTTACAGCCAAAGCCAAAATGGCGCCCCTAAATTTTGGCGCCCCGGGCAAATGCCCGGGTTGTCCCCCCCCCCTAGAGCGGACCCTGAAAGCATCGTTCATGGTCTCGCATTTTAATATCCGCGAAACGATTAGCACGGCCCTCTGTCCGGCTCAGCACGGATAGTCTGCGAGTGAAATTAGCCGGTAGGCCATCAACGTTTAATAAAGTTTGTTTAATCAGTCACGATTACAGAGAAAGGGGCATTGGGAACGGTAATCCAACCGGAAACGCGCTTCAATATCCGAGGATCGAATTTTCCACATACCAGGGATGCTGAACGCACTTCATTCCGTTTCATAATTTCCATTTCTACAAACCGATTGTAATGTCGTAATGACTATTGATCATCCCAAGCTGTCATACGGAGAAATGCTAACAAATCGTTCGAATGCGTGACGAACATGTAATTAATATACCGTCGATGTTTATTGGCAAATACAATTAGCTAGAACGAAATGTGCGCTCACGTCGTTGCTCGTTATACTGATATTCCAGATAAGCCGTAGGCTATGGATTGACGATTCGCATTAATTTAACGGGATTAAATTCCTGTTGCAGTAAAAATCTTCCAAAAGGAGTTCGCGTTGGAACAAAATGGCGCGTGTTCTACTTAAAATCGATGGACAAAAAATGTAATAACGACTGCCTGAGAACCTCGCTGGTTCTAAATTTTAATAAATTTTATTTTATTATTTGACTACTAGGAATATCGCCATTTTCGTTATCCCGAGGTAACAACTTTCTCTTCCACAACCAGCTATGAAACCACACTGTCAAGCAATCGCAGTTAAATTACATCCCCGCGAACCCTCGGGAAATGGAAAACTTTCGACATCGAAGACGCGAGAAGTTCGCACAGGACACGTGCTCCGGACACGAGAGATCCTAGGAGCGTGATTGCGGCTCGTTCAGCTGGAAAAGATCCTAACCACGCGCTTATGCTCCATAACACGGCTATCTAAAGTCGCGCATAAACGCCTCCAAGATCAAGGCGGATTTATTCGTCCGTTTCTCAACCGCTTACCCGACTTTTCCTTTGACGCGTGTTGCATAACGTTCCCGTGAAAATTGAGTTGTTGTGACGAGAGTGCCATTTTGCTTTGTTCTATGCAGTTTTTCCGTTCTTAACGCAACGACCTCGTTCTCGAACCCTTCAACGAAATAGCTGATGCCCTTTGTCCCGGAAATGTACCTTCGATTTCCTCTGTGCGCGCAGACCGTCGTCAGTATAATGACTCAAAGATAAATTGTAACTGTTTGGGTTTGGCTGCGCGTGGCGTCAGATCTCGAACGCGAGATCCACCGCGCCGCCCCGCTATTGGCAGGTGCTATTGTCGCCGCGAGATCGACGGTCGATCGACGACGAGTCGTGCCATAGGCTGTCACCGCCGGATCGATTATCGACGCCGCTATTAGAATTCTAATTGGCCCGGGTTCAAATTCCGCCAAATCATCATTCCGGCGGTGATAGAAAACCGCTCGCGACTCGTCGACGATCAGATCGTTAGTTCATCTCTCAACGTCAACATCGCTAAATAGTTCTCTCAAATCGTTAAATAGTAGCTCAGACGTCGCGCGTCGTGGGACCGGTCTAGCTACCTCAATTCGGTTTCGGAATTCTCCTCAGCTCAGCTGAGAATAATCATAATTCTCTCGGTTTCATACATTTATTGTAACCTGAAGTCCAACCGGTGGGCTTCACATTGTACATATTCTTTGTAAATTTACTCAGTGTAAGTGACGGCCGTTCGACGGTAGAATAAAGTGCTCGTCCCGTACAGCATAATTTATTTTCCGTCCCAATCCGTAACAGTAACAGATACGCCAATTTGGTCTTACCATCTCGTAATTGAAATAGTGGAATGACATTTCTCCCTTTCCTTGTGTTTTATTCGAATTACTCTTTCTCTTTCAGGGAAGGTAAGGTTTACGCCATGTTCGTGGACCTAAGAGCGGCATTCGACACGGTAAAAAGGAGAAAGATGTGGGAAGTGATGGAGAAGTGTGGAGTAAGAAAGGGGTTAACTGAAAGAGTAAAGGAGGTGTATGAGGAAACGGTGAACGTTGTGAGGACAAGTAAGGGGGAATCAGGGGAATTCTGGACGGGAGAGGGACTCAGGCAGGGTTGCCCGCTCAGTCCGACCCTGTTCACAATATATATAGCCGACATGGAGGAAGAATTCAGGAAAGGACTGGTGGGAGGAATAAGAGTGGGTGAAGAAAGATTCTGGTCCCTAGCCTATGCAGACGATGTGGTGGCAGTAGCAAGTAAAGAGGGAGATTTGAAATGCATGATGAAGAGGCTGGAAAGGTACTTGGACAAAAAGGAATTGACGCTAAACACGGAGAAGACTAAAATAATGAATTTTAAGAGAGGGAGAGAAAAAAAGAAGAAAGCTGCATGGAACTGGAAGAGGGAAACGGTAGAGGAAGTCAAGGAATTCTGTTATTTAGGAATAAAGTTTGAAAGCAACGGAAAGATAGCAGGTCGCGTAAAGGAAAGGATAAAGAGAGCGAACGTGGTCCTAAATCAAGTATGGGGAATCGGCGAAAGGAAATTTAAAAATGATTTTAAAATGAGAATGTTTCTCTTTGATACGTTGGTACTGGGGGTACTCCTATACGGGGTAGAGCTATGGGGCTTTAAGGAGAGAACAGAAGTAGAAAGGATTCAGCTGAAATATATAAAGTGGACACTTGGTTTGGACGTGCGTACCCCAGGATACTTGGTACTGGAAGAAACAAAAAGGGCGAGGCTTAGAGTAAAGGCAGGAATTAGGGCATGGAAATACACGGAAGGAGTAAGAAACAGAGCAGGGAGGAAGATAGTCAAGGAATGTCTGAAGGAAAAGGAATCAGGGAAAGTTCAGGGCGAAAGCGGGAAAGAAAGGGAGGAATACTTAAAGAGAAACGGATGGAGCCAAGCAGGGGTGGAAGAGATGATAAGGCTAGAGATGGAGGTAGCGGAGAGGCTAAAGGAGAGAGACATTGAGGTACAACGGCAAGAACAATATACAAGGATAGAGCAGTCAAAATATAACAAAAGGTACAAGTTTATAAGAGTGGCAGAGTTACCAGAATACCTAAGTAAGGAGGGAAGAGGGGAAAGTCAAAAGTTAGTAGCCCAAGTAAGATGCGGAAATGCAGAAAACTGGAACAAATACTGGCTGGGAGACGAAGCAAGAGGATGCGACCTGTGTGGGGACAGGTATGGCAATCTGGAGCATCTAACAAGAGAATGCAGGGAAATGGAGGGAAGGATCAGGATGGAGGACATAGTGAGTGGGAGGATAGATACAAATGTTGAAGCGTGGCTTCAAAAGCTCAGAAAGAAGAGAGATAAGCGAGCAGAAATATAAAGGTAATATAAGAAAGCGTAAACCAAAGATAACAGAGTAGGAAATGGTGCAATAATCGGAATAAGAATAGGAACAGGCAGAATATAGGTAGAGTAGTCAGGGTAGGGATGGGTGAGTCGAAGAGGGAAGGGGGAGAGAGAGAGAGAGAGAGAGAGAGAGAGAGAGAGAGAGAGAGAGAGAGAGAGAGAGAGAGAGAGAGAGAGAGAGAGAGAGAGAGAGAATTAATGCGTGGATAAGATAGTTATTTTTTGTATTCATAGGTTATTGTAAACCGAGTCCAATTCTTGGCCGTAAGGCTGAATAAAGCAATATTATTATTATATTAAAATAAATTGTTTCATGGGATTTTCCGTAAAAATTGCTTTCTCTCGGAACGTTCACGATTCACAGGCTCAATTCACTGTTACAAAGGAAATTATGAAAAATATCAGGTCACTTTGAATTGTCACTTTTAGATAGACACAAGACGTCAGAAATGACGCTTTTATATCGACAATAACTATATTTTCCTGTGGAAGCAATTTTCTTTCGTTACGTCAACGGTATGACGAATCGCCCTAAAAGTTTCAATAGAATCGGTCGCACGGTCTCCGGGAAAGCAATTCCGAAAGTTCAGTAATTTTCACAGTCCAACAATATCGTCTCCTGTCCCTTGCGGCACTATTTTATTTGATTCATCAAACGCTACGTCTGTATCACCTGTACCAGCTTTTTCACGATATGCCCAAAGGGAGACGGTTCACTCTATGACGTAGGTAGATTTTGCCTACAACCCTTAATTTTTAACGTTAAAATGATGATTTCACATCACTTTATAGAAATATCGAAAACACGTTCAGTCAGATTTTCAACGATTTCGAGCGTATGTCCGAAGAAACAAAAAAATTAATTTATCCTCCAAAAATCTTCAGAAAATCTAATATTATATTATTCTATTAATTTTATACAAAAATGTTATACAATAAATACGCCATTCAACTCGGGCGAGTCCAAAGAATCGTCGCGTGTGAAAAGAGTTCGCGTATCTTTTGCAGCTAAAGCAGGACAAATGGTTAAAGTTATAGATTGTCGTCACTAAATAAAAATCAAAAATACAAGATAAAGATCCACAGTCTAGTTATTACATTATTCTCTGTTCATTAGAATTGTTGAAAGACGGAATACATTTTTAGTTAACTTCTGTTCTCTGTAATTTTCAATAAAAAAAAAATTGCAGAGAACAGAAGTCGATGTGTAGTCATTGCAGAATATACTTTTTATAATAACCTTTATCATAACAATAAATTTTATATAACTTTTTCCTCCGCGAAAATGTTCTGCTCGGCTTCGTTAAGGAGTTATTAACGAAAAACGCGGGTCATTGAACAGTACATTGAAAATTTTTAAAAATATTTATGTAGATTTGTGTCGATTATATAGGTTGTGAAAATTTTTAAGCGAATGGATCGTGTTTTTGAATTTTTAGAAAAGTCCTCTTCACCCAAAATCAAATTTTTGAGCGCGTCATAAATTTTGCTTGAACAATCGGGGTCTGCCGATAAAAATTTCAAGACGTCAGAATTAATTTCGGGAGGGTCTTACAATTAGGAAAAATTTGCTTTATAAAATCTCCCCCAACTGTGAATCTGCATTTCCATTTGATTTCTCGACGCTAGTTGCAGCTTAATAAATTACTACCCCCGATTGCTACACATAGTTTCGCTGCTTGTTGTTGCACCGAACGCACCATCCTGGTGGCCTTTAATTATCTAACTTCGAACTCTCTGGATTCGCTCCGCACATTGCAGCCCGCCCTTTGATTCCCCTACACCCACTGCGGCTTGCACCTGCAACAGTCCGCGGTCTACATTCAGCATAGTTTCGTCTTTTGACAACAATCGCGTAGTTTTCTCTCTGCGGGCCTTTATTTGATTACGCGTTCCCCGGACCGACGCGCGTCTGTCTATCAACAGACCAACAGTACTATCAACAGGAAATCGCTTGCCTGCCTCTGTATCAAAGTTCGGTATTGGTCAAACAATTCGAAACTAATTTAAAATAATTTAAAAATAAACTTGAATTACTAAAGTTTATTCGCAATAACGAAGAATAAATAAAATTTTAGTTGTTTCCCCATTATTCGTGTCAAATTCGTCATTAATTCGTTTCCCGTTCGTCGAATGCCGTATTCTCTCCGTAACTGTCGAAAAGATCTCTACCGTAATTGTCCAAAATTTATCCGCACCGTGGGAACCTTATAAACATTTAATCATGTGTATGAAATATTCAAAGACAGTTAGATTTTCAGAGTGGAGCTGTTAACGCTTCCGTTGCAACATTTTTTAACGTATTTTTGAAAATTAAGAGAAATTCAGAAAAATAAAATTAGCTTACCCAAGTAATTATTTACTCGAGTGAGTGTACAAGTTTTTGATGTGCAACGAAATAGCAGTGATTCGTTTATCAAAAATTGGTCAAATAAATAATATTGTTTATTTGTCACCGACAAAGATTTTGAGACAGTAGGGATTTTTGAAGAACTTTTAGGGCCACTTCGAATGTATCAACCAGTATCCTGTGACCTGCCAACCTCTCTTGTTTGTTGGATACTGAAGCAAGTAGAACAGAGTACGATTAAGGGTCGACACATACAAGACGGGTTTCACCGGGACCGGGAACGGGGCACGTTTTCCCTATGCCATACAGACTTGAGAGGCGCTCAAGATGCTCGCAACAAAGGCCAAGTGCCGCGCACCACGGGGGTTAGCTACCAGAACCCCAGCACCGTTTACTCCCCGCATACCCCTCAGGATCCTATGGTAGAGCCGACCGGGCCCGGCCCGGGGTTTCACGAAATAGGGTCGACCCATACAAGACCGGGACGGGACCGGGGACGTTTGGCCGCTAGATTCGAAACCAGGGTGTAGGGTTTGAGTCGACGGGGCTTCAGTGTTCCAAACTACATTTCTGCTCGCCCCGGTTGGGTCATTATCTCGAGCGTTTGACCATTTCCAGAAGGCCTTTCGGGAGCGCGTTGACAGTTCCCTGCTGTGCATGGCACGAAAAAAATGTTTTTAGGGCCTTCACGGTTCCTTAGGTAAACTATCGGTATCTCCCCTTTACAATACCATGGAAATAGGAAACCTTCCTACCTCTTGGTGAAACATCATACATCCTTGTATTGTATGTAAATGATACATACATATATTGTAAAAACGAGAATAGTTGTTACTTTTTTTTAAGGAAATATCCACATTAGGAAGGGGATCATTCCATGTGAATTCGATCATTTTTTGGGGACTATGTCTCAAATTTTGATGACATTGAAGTATGTTGTGGTCCAAGAGAAAATGGGAGGCGGCGGTTGAGCCGGGTTATCACAAAAGACTGCTGTTCTCAAATAATTTATTTTTTCCTTGGTGAATGTCATTTCTTAATTAAAAAATATTAGAAATATCTTTGTTTTGCAAATTTTACCACTGGTTCAAGTGTAAAAAAATTTGAATAAATATGGCTGTATTTTACGTTTCTTCGTGTTTCTCTTTGAAATTTCGTTTTGTAATTCGCGGAGCCGCAAAACTATTTATTGTACTATTCATTATTTTAGGTTCATAAAATTGCTGGATATTCTTTAGACATTCTGAAGTAAGGGTCGCTAGCGAAAAAATGTATGTATATGGAAAACTCCTAAATTCTTGTCCATGATGGCCTAAACATGGTTAGATGGAAGGTTCCCTGGCAGGAATGCGATGGCGTATCTATATCTTGTCCAATGAGACGAGACAGTAGACGTAAACATAGGCGCTCGAGTGCGACAGAGTTGAAGTTACCCTTACAAGACAATTAGCAAAGGACGCACGCTGGGTGCTTCACTGCCTTGGTCTCGTTGGACAGAGCATAGGTACGAATGCGCGGCCGATTGGATCAGAGTGCAAGGGACAGGCCTCGTTTCACGCGTACTTTTGGCTACAGTCGAGATATTGGCTACAGCGGTCACACATACTATGTAGCGGGTGACGTCGAAGCCAAAACAATGGGACTACGGGCGCAGCTGTGGGGGGGATAGGCATACCTAACGGTGGGCTTCTCAAGAATGGTGACACTTTAAAAATGGCGAAATTAAAATTATTTGAAGTGAACGCTGCACCGCGATACATAGCCTAGCAGCACGGTTGGCGCACGGTAGAAGCAGAGCCCGGGAGGCTGTTAGGCCTATGGCCTCCCGGGCCCGGGTTCACTTGAAATAATTTATTTCGTCAATTTTGAAGTATCCACTTACTTAAAAACAGGTCTGTAGAGGGGACACTTGGGGCTATAACCTCATTTTTTAAAATAATACAACGTTTATAATGTTCTTTAAACATTCTGAAGTGGGGGTCGGCAGAGTTTGTCCTAAAATTGAAACTTTCACGTAGTAACGAGAAAGAAAACAGGAAAAGAGGTCCGTATTTTATTGGGGTATTGTGCAGTCGGAGTGTACAGGAAAGGTGAATACCATCATTAGCACAGAGGACATTGGTTTTTCCAAACCTGTCGGAGAATAGCGGTCGATCAGTCGTGCACTTATAATTGACTACCTGAATCGCCGAACGTCGCGTCCTTACCTGGTTTTACCTGATTGAAACCTTGGAGGCTCCATAAATTAAAAACCAAAATTTCAAAGAGGCAGCATCGAAGTACTGCTCTGTAACTATTATATTAAAAGAACCGTGATAATATAATGAAAAAAGGGTGACACGTATTTTTACGCGTCTGTAAAACCAACAATTTTTAAAACATTGAAAATCCATTGAGATTCGATTGATAGGTCATCATCATCGGTGAAGTAGTTTTTAAAATAATACAACATTTATAATGTTTTTCTCCCTTCGCCACGGCGACCGGGATCGCTGAGTATTCTTCGCAAGAATATTTCGTGAAACCCCGGGCCGGGCCCGGTCGGCTCTACCATAGGATCCTCAGGGGTATGCGGGGAGTAAACGGTGCTGGGGTTCTGGTAGCTAACCCCCGTGGTGCGCGGCACTTGACCTTTGTTGCGAGCATCTTGAGCGCCTCTCAAGTCTGTATGGCATAGGGAAAACGTGCCCCGTTCCCGGTCCCGGTGAGACCCGTCTTGTATGGGTCGACCCTTATGGCGGTTTCCTGTTGCGCGGTTCGTGCGTTTTCCTTCGCGAATCTGTTCCACGTTTAATCATTTTGAGGGTTTTTCTCTCTCTCTCTTTGGTTACCAGCCACTGTCGTGCTGCACTTCTCGCGGAAATAGATTTTCAAACAATCAACAGGTGGTAGGTACGCCGCGTCTGATGAAATAGGTATCGATTAGAAAGAAATAGGCGAAACGGCGGCGGATGTAGGACGGAAATATTTTATGGACCTTGTTTCTTTATACACAATTGCGACAATGTTGTAAAAATAATCAACAAGGTGTGTACCAATTAAAATCAATTTTTTAAGAGCTCACAATAAAGGGGAAGGATGAGCCTGTGTAATACGGAAATCAGTTTTTCGGCCATATTTGTATTTATACAATTGCAAGGATTTTTTTAAATGTACAATAAAGTGTACTCTTTGCAATAATACCAGAATTAAATCGATTAATTTATCAGCCATATTTATTTCCGTAGAATATCGAGAATTTTTCTAATCAGTCACCACAAGGTAGTCCGTTTCTACTAGTACAACCCTTAATCTCTTAACTTAAAAGCCCGAGAATACTCGTGTATTATACACGCTATTACAAAATAATTGTTAAGTTAATGTTCGAGTACTTAATGTTCGAAACTGAATTATAACTATTCAGAGACTATATCAATATTTTCCCCTATTGTTTGCCTGTAGGAAGTTCCGAAATAAAAGAGAGGAAATGATTGAGAAATTATTTTGTTTAATTAGAAAATTTTAGAGAAACCAGAAGATTCGAGAGACGGGTCTGGCGAGCTCGCGAGTTGTAATTTGCTCGTCCGACCGCGTCGATCAATATCGTTCGGCTATCGAGTTTTCGCTATCGATACAGGTACTTTAAACCGTTCAGAAGGTACAAGCCGCCATGTAGACTATTCCAAGGGTGCCAAGGTCATATGGGAGAATCTACCAAGGGTTCCCGGCGCGTCGCGTAGATTTCTTCGATTAGTAATAGTCTTCGTACCACGGTTCGTATCGGGATACAGCTAAGTGTTTAGAAGGAGGCGCACGCACCGTTTAGGTTAAGGCGCGACGATGCGAGAAGCGGGGACCGAACGACTTTTGGGACGGGAGGACAGTCTCGTCGAAGCCACGACCAAATAAAGACCGTTTTCCTCGATAGGCCATCTGTTATTTGAACTCCTGACACCTTTCTTAAATCTTACACCCTCCGTCTCTCTCCCTCTCTCCCTCTCTCCCTCTCTCTCTCTCTCTCTCCCCCCTCTCTGTCTGTCTGTCTCTCTCTCTCTCTCTCTCTCTCTCTCTCTCTCTCTCTCTCTCTCGCTCTCCCCGGAATTCATGGAATCCCCGACCGTAGTCCACCAGAATGTTTGGATTTACCGGAACACGATCGCCGACAGTCGAATGGCTTCCAATTGCTCCAAAGACTCCTCCGTCCGGGATCAATTATCGCGACAAACTGTTGCCCTCCAGCCCCTATTTAGTTGCGGTATTATTCATCGGCGAGCTTATCTTCTGTTTCGACGTCCGAGCCACTTGTTTAGCCCCCGTGTAGAATGAAGGGTATGAAATCACCTTCCTGGACGGCCATTAATCTAACAAATTCATTCGTTGATGTCCGGTTCTCGGAAAATTAGCCGGATTAACAATTGCGAAGCCTGTTGGGACCGTTTATCATTATATAAATTGAAATATCTGCTAAACTAATTATTTTTCACATTCTCAACACTTTTTTGAAGTATACAAACACGGATAGATTCGCGTGGGTTGGCACGAAAATATCCTGTTGTACAATGGCGATACACGATTTTTCCGTTGCAACAGTTTTGATAAAGTCGATGATCTTCGCAGCTCGTGGAGAGTTATATAACGATCGTTAAAGAGATCGTTAAGGGATGTGGTTTGCACATACGATTTACGAGGTTAAAAATAGTATGTGTATACCGCGGGTTTGTATGCGTTCATAGTATTTATACATTTCAATTCGATGCAAAGATAATCGCAGAAAAGGGTTGTTTCTTGAATATGGCATTCGCTTCCAGCATTGAGTTTCAAGACCGATTAATTTTTGAGTATAGTACCGCGTTGCTTTAAGATTCGTTCCCGGGGTAGCTGTTAAACTGATTGACTGACTTCGTTACGTTTTAGTTCATTTTACATTTTACATTTTACATTTCAAGGAACATCAATAATCGTGCAGCCGAAGCACCCTGTCATTGAGAGTGGCACAATGCTCGAGCAGTTACGAATTTCCATGTAATTCACGTACAGCGTTATACTCGTCGGTACTTTTTACCCACCTGCTCGTTAAGTCGCATAATTGTTTGGTATTGGAATAATTTCATTGTTACGTTTTCAGCGCCGTAAGGAAAAAATCGGCTAAATACTCCGCGTTTTCCAGCTACACTGAAATTTTATCTTTGACTTTTCCTCGTTTTTCATTCTACATTACCCCCGGTTCTGCTTGGTAGTGTTCACGTTCGTGTCGGCCCCACCCCGTCTGCCCTTCGCCGTTGCGTCAGAGTACTAAGTTTCAGGAGCCACTGCTCGATCGCTGGTCGTTCAATCGGCTGCGAAATATCAGAAATTGTTACATGCTTCTCGTATGCTGATTTATTTTATTTCTGCCCCCATCGGTTGGCTGCCTCGATTTTACAATCACTAAATAATATAAATCCGTTTCGAAGAGGATACGTTGAGCAACAGTATCCGCTTCGTATTTTCCGCATTTCGTCACAGGCGAGGAGAGGTGTTCTCACTTTTATTAGGTTCGCTGCTGCAATTTTTCCAGCCACGCGGATCAGGGACAAACGATTTCTCGGGAAATAAAACGCCGCCCGTGGAAAGGGGAGAATTCTTTCGCGCGACAAGGGTGCGCACGGTTTTCAAGAGTCTCTTGCACAAAATCCGTGTTGCGGTGTGCACCACCAACCTGCTGTCAGCAAATACCACCCTTCTCTTCAATCGGAACAGGAGAACCCCCGGTGGTAACAATATCTCCGCCAACCTGTGGTGTACCTTTCCAAAACTCGCTGGAGACCACGTATCGTCCCTTTGACAGCGAAACCGTATGCACGCGACGCCCTTTCTATCCCACCCCCGCGAACGTCAGAGATGAGGAAAGAGTCCCGGGAATCAGATGCCGCAATCGAAATCCCACTGTGAAACGTAGACAAAGATCGATCCTGCTCAAATCCGGGAACCGAACCGTTGGTTTTCCCTGTCTGTGAACGCTGTACGTTTGATCGTTCGTGTATTTACACTTTTCTGGTTACGATTTATCCCTCGACCGTCGCTCGTCACTCCGATTTAATATCTGACCAACTGCTACGACGATAGAACGCACGACCACGGAGAGAGAAATAATTTCAGTAAGTACCATTTTATCGAATGTGAAACGTCCTCGTACGAAATGTGAAAAACAAATGGTGACAAAAACGCGAAGAGTTTCTCTCGCATCGTATGTAATATTGAATGTCTACGCGGGGGATATTAATTTGATTTTTCTTGCACGAATGAAATCGCGATTGCCATACACGCGCGACAATTTCCGCGACCGACTCTGTGAATTCATTTGCGGAAAATCAAATACGACAAACGAAAAGCAGATAAAACAAGATTATTTGCAGCGTTCGGAACGCGATCGTTGTTACACAGTTCGAATGAAATGGTATTTTGAAGGAGAAGCGACTTTTCGCGAGGAAGAACTTAATGAAATAATAAAAGAATGTCACTGTAGTCGAACGCGTTATTCCCGAAGTGTGCAAACGATTTGGAATAAAATGAACCATTTACTGAAATAATATTTTCCTCTGCTTTTAGGGCGGAGCCTGTTATGAGGAATGCTCAGCGGTGCATTATGAAATACAAGGGGGCGTAAACAATTACCCTGAACAATGAAGAATATTTTTATAACAGTATACTTTGCACGCTATGTAGAAAACGGTGAAAAATGTCACGAGGAGTATTCGCTCGAGTGCAAACGGATGCTTCCAGGAAGATTCTAGTTAAAGGGACACTTTCTCGTCAGTATATTTATTTTCTTCGTTTTGCGTATGCTTTGGGTCGGAGTTTTCTTGCTAGGATAATGTAAGGGAATTATGAGGAGTTTCTAACGGGTTCGTTATTGAAAGAAATTGCTTTTCTGTTTTAAGTTGCACCCCTTCTCGGCAGGGTCGTGGCTACTTTCACCGCGGCAGCACCTCCTCTTCGATTTTTTTTCGTTATCGCATGTCGACCGGCCACGGTCGATAAATACCTAAGGCTGCCTCGCAACGTGCTGTATAGTATACATCGTCAATCTTGTGCTCATTTTTCCAGCAACATTGTCGAGCGACATTCTTTTTCATTCAGCCGTGACACGAACGGTGGGATGAAATATACTGGGGTTGCAATGCTACTTGGTTATTCCGTTTGCCCCCCCCCCCCCGCCCCACCACGCCTATTTGATTATAGTTTCGTACCAATATTACAGCGTCGTGTAATGTCCATAATTATAGTGTCTGAAGACATACGGTCTGTCACAGTTCTATTCGGACACTTCTAAAATGGCAACTTTATAAAAATTGTACGAAACGACTTTGCCCTCTTCGAAATGTTAGAAGAATGAATTTTCTGAAATAAAAGAATCTTTTATAAAAAAATTGCAATTGGTCGGAACCGAATTTTTAAAATTTTGCTATGCAAGTAATTTTCATTTTCTGTGTGTTTTCTCTCGTACAAAAGAACTTTTAGTATTTTACCCGCAATTCTTTCGAAATTTCTTTTTCCCTTCGCATAGTAAACTAATTCATCCAGAAAAATCTTACGGTTCGGTATGACGAACTGACTCTTTAGTAATTGCAAGAGCGTCTAAAAGAGTAATTTAATTATAATTTATAAAAGCGTAATTCGGTTCGCGATGATATCGGAAATACTCGAAAACTTTCGATAGCTAAAAAGATTATTTCTAATCGTGGTATGTTTTCCCGATATCGGAGCCCGGACTATGCCCCGAAAGAAATTCCGATAGTTATTATTCAATCAAACTTGCCGCAGATTTTTTCATTACAGGACATTGGAATGCCTCTGGCGGTGGTGGATTTTTTTTTCCGTCTAACCGTTCAATCTATTTCGGTGCACAGTGTAATGGAATGCCCACTGCGTAGGAATTGCAAAATAAAAATTCGCCGAGATAAATTACAGCGGTTTTGCAACGGCCTGGTAGCTATATTATATTTTACGGGGAACACAGTTTTTAATTGAAGCAATTATATTCATCCTTAGACAGCTACATGTTATATAACTCCTCCATTTTGCAATTTTACGTAAAAACAAAAATATGAGAATAAAGCTAAAATGTTGCTTAATATTCTCTAAAAGAATGTCTTTTGTTTACAGTATCTTTGTACGCGAGAGAAAAATGTTAGATTCACTCGATTTTATGAGGTCTACAAGGTTGCATATACCCTTAAGTTAAAGAGAACTATTTTAGTGAGATTGATGGCAACAGTAATAGAGAACCAACACTTTGCATACTCACACCCGCGGTGAATAGGTCAGTGCTGATTACTGGCTGCAACTTTGTTAACCGTTGAGTGACTTAAACGCAGGTGCTCTGTCATCGAATCAACTCAAGTGCAACCTACATTGCCGATGGTCAACTAAAAATCGTTAGAATTGCTGCACAGAATACAAGACTGTTTGTAAATATTATATCAAGGACAAGTTGTAAGTAGTTTGCAGCAAAAGACAAACACCTCGAGGGCCTGTCTCCATCTTTTACAACTGATAATCAGAAGCTACGGCAGCCGCGCGGCCTAGATGCATTTGTTATTCCGTCTTCGCTACATTGTACGGACTTGATGCTCACCTATAACACGCGCTAATAACCATAATTTAAACTTTACCTACTCATTTTTTCCATAAACAGATAAAACCCGGAGTGTGGTGATTGCTTTAGAAGTGACATCATTTGAAACATTATTTCAAATAAAATATTAGTTTATTTTATAATTATTTCAGATAATTGCTAACTTAACAATTACCTTACCACGCAAAACCGCACACAGCTTTATACACAAGCGAGAGAGAGAGAGAGAGAGAGAGAGAGAGAGAGAGAGAGAGATATCTTGTCGACTTTACATAAAATAGGATAAAAGTAACAATATAAAAATAAAATAACCAACGCCAGAAATACAATAACTTAACCTACAATAAGTTACATTATGCAACTTATCACAGAAAAAATAATAATACACAGCATACCTGTCTTTTCTCTCTCTCTCATACACTCACACACACCTCCGCCCCCTTCCCTAACCTCATCGATCGACTCTTCCAATCATATTCTCCCACCATTCGTCCACCTTCCTCAACCATTCCTCCCCTTCCCTCTCGTCCCTAGCACTACCCACACCATCCCCTGCCATCCTCTTCCGTCATCCCATCCCATACACATTTCCCATACGTGTTCAATAACATAATTAGTTTATTTTATAATTGTTTGAGATAATTGTGAAATTATTTTTCAAAATTATATCTGGTGCCCAGATTGTCGCGTTTGAGTACACTTTATACCGACACTCTTGTGACATATTTGAAATAAAGAAATATAAATATTGAAATAATATAATACTTGAAGTTGCTAATGTATCAAATGAATCGATACTATTTTTATCTGCAAACAGCAATATGGAAATAAAGGTGGGAAATAAATTATTTCGAATAGCTATTTCTTCTTTTAACTAAAATTTTTCCAGGTCTGCCTAAGGATCGGTATAGTGAGCTCAAAGTTTCGGGGCGAATAACAGTGAAAAGAAAAATCATTAGCTTATGGCAGATGTGGAAAAATGGAAGTGTCTTGATTCGAGAATTTCTGTTTCCCAAGGGCTTTGGTACAGTGATCCCAAAATTTGGGAATGAGTGATAACCAATGGTAAAATCATTAGCTTACGAAAACTGTGTTATTTTATATTTACGGACACTAGGTTGTTCGAATTGGGCAGGAAACGGCAGTAATCGGATACTTTCGAAAAGAAATTTTGCACATCATGGGTGAAGCTGAACCCAAAGAAGGTACTCTGGCCCTCGATGTCAGCCAAAGTGTGCCATTGAGGGGTGACAATGTCCCGGCGAGGAGAGGGTAACTCGGTAGAGTGAGGAAAAGGGTTCAAGACCGCGGAACTGTTATCCTTGTCTCGGTTGGGTAACGGCTCACCGGAGGTTCGCTGTCAGCCATATTTTCAGTTATAATGGGGTGAGCACCGTTCCGGTTAGCTACATACACGGTAAACTGTCGTCGGCAGTTCCTCTATTTCTTCGGAGTTTCGTATTTCCCCGGGGCGCGTTGCCACCGGACATTCGAGTCGGCGGTTTGTAACGAAAGCCATCTTAAACGAACATGATTGCGAACTTTCCGAGGCACAAGTCGGCCTACCAGCTACCGCTCCGACCGCTTTGTCTTCCCGTTTGTCGCGACCAACTCGCGTCGGAATTCTTTTCGATTGTTGTCGGTCGCTTTACTGCGATCGTTCGATTCCACGAAGGGGTTAGGGTGACCCGACCAACGAACGAACACTGTTGAAGTTATTATTGGCAAATCGATATTTACTGAGGGCTCTTTCCGCAATAAGACCGTGTCAGAATTAAACCGCGGTTCTAATTACATAAATATCGGTTGTAAACGCCACAGCCGAGTAATCGAATTCAGGCTCAATTAGAAGCACCGCGCATGGACGACACCACACCAACGTCAACGCGTTTGCATTATGGGATTTTACGCATTTATAACGAAAATGAATCGATCGAATGAATAGATAACTTTTTGAAAATTATTTTCAGCTTCTCATTGTTACGGAGTGTTTTGGATCTTCGTTGGGTTCCGTAACGAGGAACCTTTAACTTACGATCCGAATGATTTGAGAAATAAAATGTGATTTGTGGGAGAGCTAACTGATTTATTATTGTTACCACTGCGATTCTCGGAAAAGAGAGCGAGGGCTCGACGGATTGCCGTGTATATTGACGCGGCTCTCTCCCCTCGCCACGCACCCCGAACTACCCTTGCCACCCGAAGTGTGCGTGGTGAGAGGGAGACGAACCGCGACGACGGCCGAGTCCTCAATACAAACAAAGTTCGGCAGTCGCTAATTTGCTGTGTGTGCGTGCGGACGCACAGCGGCACCGAACAGCTGATTGCTCGAACACTGAGAAAAGAAATAAATGTCAATGTAGCTTCCAAGGCTTGAAAATTTTTATTTTGCATAAAAATCACTGAGCAACAGTTCCTTTAATTTTTCTAAATCGACGATGTCAAAAAATGTGTGCATAAACGTTCCGAAGAATATATGTAATATTAACAATACCAGAATTATAACAATTAAAATAAGAAAATTGGATTTACACTGAACGACTTTCGAGCCCTTCACGCGTGGTTCAAATTGTGAATGCGTGCACCTACGTATCTGCAACAGCACTGATAATAATAATTCGATAATTTTCTTCTTCGTTTCTCCTCTTTTTGATGGGAACGAATCGGTGTATTGGTCCGGTGCAGTTAGGTGGACTTTAGGTTAGGTTAGGTGGTCTTTGTTCGCTGAAAATACGTCGACGGAAATTGCCGTATTTCCCGCGTCTTCTTCCCGAAGCGCATAGTTCGGCGAATATTTATAGTGCTCGGGCTCATCAGGATGGCTGAATTATTTGTCGCAGTCGGGCTTTTTCCTTCCGTTCGACCGTTCTATTATTTGCGCTGATGACGCTTGAGCAGCGTCCGGAGAACATCTTGTAATTAAACGTGCTAATGGGGACCAGCAGCTGGGTGAGGAAAACGCATTAATTAAAATCCATTAACGACCCCCGGTACGAGGTAGCCGATGCATCAAGCACAATACCTGTCGCGCATCCTTGCAACGAAGCCCGAAACTGATCGATCCTTGTCGTTAATTTGATCGCTATGCGCGATCAAGATTAATCTTGAGAACCACCATTTTGCGGGTCACTGGTCGAACCAGACTGGAACGCTTTTTGAGGTTTTTTAAGATATTAAAGGCAGAAAATATTGCAGGGTCAACTGCTCGTATGGAAAACTTGAATATATACGAATCTCTCTTTTTGGGATGTTATAAACAAATTTGCAGAGCTCCTTTCGCATCAATCTGCAATTCCAGACTGGTAAAGTTGACTAGACTAACTTCAGCTTCGACAAAATGATGGATTCAGTAGAGTTCACAACTGGGATACGAATTACCGCGAATTAAATTGTAATTAAGTGCCGAGGGTAGTCACGTGACTTTTTCAGAGTCATCAGATCGGTAACTGCTGTATAATTTCTGTTCACAGCCTTCAGTCACTGACTTCAGATCCGTCTTGGTATTGATCCGACGGGTCTTAAATCTGTGACTAAACTTGTCACATTTTTTGCTCTGTATTATCGATATCATGAATTCTGACGGCGGAAACGTGCTTCAAGTTTTTCGCTTTATTTCGCAGAGAATCAGGACAAAATATAGCTCAATTTGTAGCCGGTGATATTTTCTAGCGCGCGCTACTCTCGACTTTTTGGCCTACTTCTAATGCTTATATTAATATTACCAAATATCTGCATAATCTCGTCAGCTCACGATCAGCGCGCGCTAGACTGAACCTTCCTCTTTCAAAGAAGCGCTTTCCCAGCGAAAAATATTCTCATGTAAGGACGAAAAGTTGAGGCACGTAAAACCATTTTTCGCCTATTTTTGTCGGTAATGTGGTCACTGTACCTTATCGCGAATCTGCGGAGTCTTGGCTCTTAAATGCAATGTAGTTTGGCGAGCAAGCAGAGGTACTTGAATTCCCTTAACGAAGGAGAGAGGGAGAAAGAGAGAAAGAGAAAGAGTAATAATAATATTGCTTTATTCAGCCTTACGACCAAGAATTGGACTCGGTTTACAATAACCTATGAATACAAAAAATAACTATCTTATCCACGCATTAATTCTCTCTCTCTCTCTCTCTCTCTCTCTCTCTCTCTCTCTCTCCCCCCTTCCCTCTTCGACTCACCCATCCCTACCCTGACTACTCTACCTATATTCTGCCTGTTCCTATTCTTATTCCGATTATTGCACCATTTCCTACTCTGTTATCTTTGGTTTACGCTTTCTTATATTACCTTTATATTTCTGCTCGCTTATCTCTCTTCTTTCTGAGCTTTTGAAGCCACGCTTCAACATTTGTATCTATCCTCCCACTCACTATGTCCTCCATCCTGATCCTTCCCTCCATTTCCCTGCATTCTCTTGTTAGATGCTCCAGATTGCCATACCTGTCCCCACACAGGTCGCATCCTCTTGCTTCGTCTCCCAGCCAGTATTTGTTCCAGTTTTCTGCATTTCCGCATCTTACTTGGGCTACTAACTTTTGACTTTCCCCTCTTCCCTCCTTACTTAGGTATTCTGGTAACTCTGCCACTCTTATAAACTTGTACCTTTTGTTATATTTTGACTGCTCTATCCTTGTATATTGTTCTTGCCGTTGTACCTCAATGTCTCTCTCCTTTAGCCTCTCCGCTACCTCCATCTCTAGCCTTATCATCTCTTCCACCCCTGCTTGGCTCCATCCGTTTCTCTTTAAGTATTCCTCCCTTTCTTTCCCGCTTTCGCCCTGAACTTTCCCTGATTCCTTTTCCTTCAGACATTCCTTGACTATCTTCCTCCCTGCTCTGTTTCTTACTCCTTCCGTGTATTTCCATGCCCTAATTCCTGCCTTTACTCTAAGCTTCGCCCTTTTTGTTTCTTCCAGTACCAAGTATCCTGGGGTACGCACGTCCAAACCAAGTGTCCACTTTATATATTTCAGCTGAATCCTTTCTACTTCTGTTCTCTCCTTAAAGCCCCATAGCTCTACCCCGTATAGGAGTACCCCCAGTACCAACGTATCAAAGAGAAACATTCTCATTTTAAAATCATTTTTAAATTTCCTTTCGCCGATTCCCCATACTTGATTTAGGACCACGTTCGCTCTCTTTATCCTTTCCTTTACGTGACCTGCTATCTTTCCGTTGCTTTCACACTTTATTCCTAAATAACAGAATTCCTCGACTTCCTCTACCGTTTCCCTCTTCCAGTTCCATGCAGCTTTCTTCTTTTTTTCTCTCCCAATTTATTTTAATAGTATCATCGTTGTTAGAAATTCTAACTGTTAATAGAGATTTTAAGAAATTAGAATTGTCCCAAACAACGCGTTTTACGTTCTACGTGTCGTGCTGAGTATCGTAGGAGCATGAACTGATCGCGTGCCATAGCTCTGTTAATTTTACGGAATTTTTAATTAAAATTCCGGAGGGCCAGACAACGGTATTCGATTACAATATTTCTCGAAATCAAGCCACGAAATTCTATCGTATTCTAACAATAATTATTCTGATTATTAAATAGATTAAGAAATAATTTAATAAATAATCAAATTGTTTGACGAATACTTCGCGTTTGCTTTAAACCTCACAAGAAAACTTCGATTGACTATTTCGCCGAGGGATTTTTCGCATGCTCCGGGAAGTTCATATTTATTCATCGAATTGCATTGGCGTTTGAAACAAACGGAAAAATGGGATGAAATAGTTCTTGTTTGCATACCTGACATATGTAGATATTCCCGTTGAAATCGCGCACGTGACGGGCTTTCTCGATTAGCCGTAAAAATTCGAATCTCGATCTACGCTCGAAAAATTTGCGTTACAGAGGGGAATCATTATTCCCGCAGGGTATTATATGGTAATTCCGTTGGCCGGGATCGAGTGCGCCCGAATACGAGGCGCATACAATTACACGCGATCCGCTTCTTGTTCCATATTTCACGGTGGGCCCAATAAGGATCACAATTAAGCCCGCAGTGTTCGTCTTCCGCCATTTGACAGTGTATAACTCTCCTTACGCAAAATTATGCGCGGTGACTTCCGGCCCGTGTTAATTGCGACGTGGAATCCGTGGAACACCGTATCGAACGCGATTGTCGAGAGTGGATTGTCAAACATGGAATTGAACAACGGGCAATAAACAAACATCGTTAAGTGCTAATTTTTGTTCGCTGTGGATTTTGTCTATTTATAGAAAAAT
The DNA here is from genome assembly GCF_050948215.1 of Halictus rubicundus. Classification (NCBI taxonomy): domain Eukaryota; kingdom Metazoa; phylum Arthropoda; class Insecta; order Hymenoptera; family Halictidae; genus Halictus; species Halictus rubicundus. The sequence continues at coordinate 189,605 of NW_027488937.1, forward strand.
GGAAACTGGAAAGCTAAATTGTGAAGGTGTTAGAAAAATTGGAGAATATTATTTTCAATTTATGAAAGTTGTTGAAAGAACAGGCACATTTTCATCTTGTTTCTATTTTTTACGATCAACTTATTATTTATTTAGAACAATTTTATTTTCTATAAAGGTTTTCGATACAAGAATCGAAAGTTTCTTATCGAAATGCAACAATGGTGATGACACTGGCAAGACCCGTGTTGTTGACATATATCGAAAATTCACTGTACTTCCAAATTTCGGTAATTCAGAAATTGTCCGGCGATCGACAAACCAGCCCTCGATCACTTGTGACTCATCTCAACTTCGATGACCTTATGAGAACGACGAGAGACGTTTGGGGGGGGTGTGAAAAATTCATGTGCTTTTTGCCTCTCATCACGGACGCGATGCTTAACGAGATATTTTATTTATTATGGCGGGTGATTCTTGTCGATGGACTGCAGATGTTTGGGCAATTTTCAGTTTCTGTAGTCAAACTTTAAGAAACCCCACGAAATCTTATTTTCAGTGGTAGCAACTTTGTAGATCTAAAATCAAGAGAAATTCTACTCAATTCTATTGAATTTTGTAGTGTAGATATAATTGAAATCAATCTGAAAAGCCGGATATAATCATTTTCTTTGGGGTTATTGCAGGAAAGAAGATAGCTGAACTTCTTAAAGGTAGTTTCCGACGGATCGGTTGAAAATAATGAAAACGGTACGCTAACGTACACCGATCAGAAACATTTCTATCTTCGTTATATCTTGGAATTATTTCCTGCGCGAAATTGCGTGCAACATCCGTAAAAGTCGATTTTAATTTTTCTTTTTATTTAAGCACAATGGCATTCCTTATTGCAAAAAAGTAACATGTACGAGCAACAACGGTGTCAACATCTCCGCTAATTTCCCGTCAAAAAACTTCCCGCAAAGCAGCCACCTTTGTTCGCGTAAAAACGAAGGATCTCCCAAGTGGTTTTCTTGATTGAGGGGATGAAGAAATTCATTTTTATCTTCCGGAGATACGAGGACGCGCGAAATACGTCTGTAATTGTGTGTGAACCGTATAATCGTCGAGCATACTACTTGAGCATATTTCGATTTTCTAGAAACCGATAGATCTTATTTGTTTGCTAAAAGCCATTTTATTAATCGATTATACACTCGCCATATTTTGGACAGTAGTGGTCAGTTATGATACAGAAGCACGTTGGGGTGTTAAGGGTTAATAGATGACACGAACTTCCACGTTTATCTAACCCGATCTAATTCGTCGGGGGTTACAACCCCTAAAAGCCCCGTTAATTCGACCGGTAATTTCAAGCGATAGATCGAACCGGGCAAGTGACGAAAGTTTAAAATTCTCTGACTTTATTAAACGTTGCTCGATCAGCTTGTAAACTTCGCCCGCGTCCCATTAACTAACTGTTTTCACAACGCCATGGTTTCCCGGCCAAGGTAAGTTATGAAAACGAGGCTGGCCGGTGCATCCGATAACTATGCGATTCGATTCCCTGCGTCTTCAGAGCTGCACATGACTTTTTATTCCTCGGCGGAGGCTAAGGAAAATGATTTCCATCCACAATGGCCGACGTCGCGGACGTTCTCGCCGTTCCCTCGAACTGATTCGTTCGATTGTATCAGAAACTTTCTGTATTTCGTCCTCTATGAAACGATATGCTCTCACCTTGTTCTTATAAGGATCATTCCACGCGAAATCGGACTCTTGTTGCAGCAATGTTTCGCATTTTGTTCAAATTTGAATATGTTGTAGTCACCTATGAACAAGTCTCAAAGGATTTTCATGATTTTACAGAAAAGTAAGAAAGTGTCACTCTTTTTTCATTAAATTATACGGCTAGAACTAACAAATCGACAAAGATCAAAGATGAGTTTTTGGGAGCTTATAGTGATGAGTATACTAAAAATGTTGTCATTTGAAAAAAATGTTTTTTTCACCATTCATTTTGCAATTGTTTGAAACAGATGCAATATTTTCATGGCCGGAATATTCTTAAAAATTTGAAAAAGAATGGGGAGATAGCGCAAAGTGTCCCCATTACTGACAATTTAATGAGAATTAAAATTATTTTAAGTGAACGCTGCACGTAGGTAAGATGTCCGGCCGCTGCTTCTACCGCGCGCCTGCCGTCGGAAGCTGTATGTCACGGTGCAGCGTTCACTTGAAATAACTTTAATTACGGAAATTTGAAACTGTCCGCTTTTATGAGAAAGTTCCTCATTTCCCTTAAAGTTTTTAAATTGCTCCTGCCACGAAAGCAGGAACATTTGTTTCAAACAATTGCAAAATAAACGGTGGAAAAACATTTTCTTCGAGTGACAACATTTTTAGTCTACATACACTCTAAGGATGCGTGCCAATTTAAGAGTAAAATTGTCGCGACTTATTCTCCAGAGTCAATTCGTCAGTGTTTTACATATTATGCACGAAAGGAATGGCACTCTCCGGTAGCATCGGAAGTATTTGCTACCGGAGAGGGCTATTCCTTTCGTGCATAATAAAACACTGACGAATTTGACTCTGGAGAGCAACTCGCGACAGTTTTACTCTCAAATGCACACACAGTCCGGTGCAGTCCGGAGTGTACGGTACGTTAAAAACGTTGTCATTTGAAATAAAAAAAATGTTTTCTTCACCATTTATTTATTGCAATTGTTTTAGACAAATGCAATGTTTTCGTGGCAGGAACATTTTTCAAAATTTGAAGAATACGAGGACCTTTATCAAAATATCGGACAGTTTAAAATTGACGAAATTAAAGTTATGAAATGAACGCTGCACCATGATATGCAGCCTCCGACGGCTGGCGCGCGGTAGAAACTGCGGCCGGACGAGGTAACATAAGTGCAGCATTCACTTCAAATAATTTGAATTCTTAAAAAAAGAGTTGTCAAGGCGACGCTTTGGGCTATATCTTCCTTTTTTCAGAATCGAATCCTCAATTCAGAATCCTCAATTTTTAAGAATATTCGTGCCATGAAAACATCGCATTTGTTTGAAACAATTGCAAAATAAATGGTGAAAGAAACATTTTTTTCAAACGACAACATTTTTAGTACACACTCTTATGTTATCACTAGACTGCGGATGTTTATGCAATTTCCAATTTTTGCAGACAAATTTCCAGAAAATGAAATAAAATAGAAAAACTATTTTTCATGGGAAAAGCCTCTGTAAATCCAAAACAAATGAAAATCGTGCTAAATTCTATCGAATTTTATTTTATAGCATTTTTTAAACATTTTCATAAGCCATAAATGCATAAAGATCCGCAGTCTAGTTATCACTATAAGGTCCTAAAAACTCATTTTTGTATAAAATTAATAGAATAATATAATATTAGATTTTCTGAAGATTTTTGGAGGATAAATTAATTTTTTTGTTTCTTCGGACATACGCTCGAAATCGTTGAAAATCTGACTGAACGTGTTCTCGATATTTCTATAAAGTGATGTGAAATCATCATTTTAACGTTAAAAATTAAGGGTTGTAGGCAAAATCTACCTACGTCATAGAGTGAACCGTCTCCCTTTGGGCATATCGTGAAAAAGCTGTTACAGGTGATACAGACGTAGCGTTTGATGAATCAAATAAAATAGTGCCGCAAGGGACAGGAGAAGATATTGTTGGACACTGTGAAATTTGCTGATCTTTCGGAATTGCTTTCCCAGAGACCGTGCGACCGATTGTATTGAAACTTTTAGGGCGATTCGTCATACCGTTGACGTAACGAAAGAAAATTGCTTTGACAGGAAAATATTGTTGCGGAGGCTTCGGCCCCGCCTCGCCGGCGAACACATCCCTCAACTAAACAACAACACCGAACACTACCAACAACTAAATAACTATTTATTGGCTGTCAACGGACAATGTTAAAAGATGCGATACAGGTGCGTGCTCTCGCTTCGACGACTCGAGAGATTCTGTCGTCTGTCTTCTTCTTAACAACAACCCCGTTGGCCGGATACCACAATATCGATACGACGGCCAACTTCTCTCGATCGCCGCAATCGACAGCTTCCATCGTAACACTGCTCCCCCTCTCGAAAAAACGGGCGTCCCGACCGCGGCTAAATTCGTCTGCGGTAACGTCCCAACCTTCGTGCCTCGTAATTGAAAGACGGCTCCTTGACATGTTAACCTCTGTCTGAAAAGTCGGTGAAAGAAAAGAAATTTTCTTTAACCCGGTGGCCTCAATCAGACAGTAAACGTCCCGACATTTGTCCTCTGTCTCAGGGGAAAACCACCTAAAAACCCTGAGCAGGACGCTGGCTTAGGACGCTAGTTATTGTCGATATAAAAGCGTCATTTCTGACGTCTTGTGTCTATCTAAAAGTGACAATTCAAAGTGACCTGATATTTTTCATGATTTCCTTTGTAACAGTGAATTGAGCTTGTGAATCGTGAACGTTCCGACAGAAAGCAATTTTTACGGAAAATCCCATGAAACAATTAATTTTAATAGTATCATCGTTGTTAGAAATTCTAACTGTTAATAGAGATTTTAAGAAATTAGAATTCTCCCAAACAACGCGTTTTACGTTCTACGTGTCGTGCTGAGTATCGTAGGAGCATGAACTGATCGCGAGCCATAGCTCTGTTAATTTTACGGAATTTTTAATTAAAATTCCGGAGGGCCAGACAACGGTATTCGATTACAATATTTCTTGAAATCAAGCCACGAAATTCTATCGTATTCTAACAATAATTATTCTGATTATTAAATAGATTAAGAAATAATTTAATAAATAATCAAATTGTTTGACGAATACTTCGCGTTTGCTTTAAACCTCACAAGAAAACTTCGATTGACTATTTCGCCGAGGGATTTTTCGCATGTTCCGGGAAGTTCATATTTATTCATCGAGTTGCATTGGCGTTTGAAACAAACGGAAGAATGGGATGAAAAAGTTCTTGTTTGCATACCCGACATATGTAGATATTCCCGTTGAAATCGCGCACGTGACGGGCTTTCTTGTTTATCCGTAAAAATTCGAATTTCAGTCTCCGCTCGAAAAATTTGCGTCACAGAGGGGAATCATTATTCCCGCAGGGTATTATATCCCGTCGGCCGGGATCGTGTGCGCCCGAATACGAGGCGCATACAATAACACGCGATCCGCTTCTTGTTCCATATTTCACGGTGGGCCCAATAAGGATCACAATTAAGCCCGCAGTGTTCGTCTTCCGCCATTTGACAGTGTATAACTCTCCTTACGCAAAATTATGCGCGGTGACTTCCGGCCCGTGTTAATTGCGACGTGGAATCCGTGGAACACCGTATCGAACGCGATTGTCGAGAGTGGATTGTCAAAAATGGAATTGAACAACGGGCAATAAACAAACATCGTTAAGTGCTAATTTTTGTTCGCTGTGGATTTTGTGCATTTATAGAAAAATGGAAACTGGAAAGCTAAATTGTGAAGGTGTTAGAAAAATTGGAGAATATTATGTTCAATTTATGAAAGTTGTTGTAAGAACAGGCACATTTTCATCTAGTTTTTATTTTTTACGATCAACTTATTTATTTAGAACAATGTTATTTTCTATAAAGGTTTTCGATACAAGAATCGAAAGTTTCTTATCGAAATGCAACAATGGTGTCGAACAATGTCCTCAACGGAGCTTTCCCCTTGCAATTTCGTCCGACATTTTGGTCTCGGAGTGAGTCGTGACTTCGCCATTTTGAAACTCTGTTCCGACAACATCGTTCGCGAAAAGGGAAGACCGTAACGCGGCAAAAGTTAATACAATGTTATACATCAACTGACTGTTGGACCAGTCGAGCGGAACCACGTGGGCGTGAGGCGTGGAGACGTCCCGCGAAGCGCTGCGTTCTCCAATGACGATGCGCGGCCCTGGAAGCAATAAAAAGATAACCACGCCTAGTCCCGGGTTTGCCTGGGAACCATTCAATCTCGCCTGGGGTTGATCGATATTCGACGAGATATATGTTACAAATATTATTTAACATTCCAGACTGTATTTCGCTTAAAAAAAAAAGAATAATAATTTCAATGGTTCCTTTTTAAACCGAGGACCAAGGGTTCAGAATTTCTGAATAAATGGTACAAAAGCGGCGACAATTTCATTGAAATTAGGCTGCGGATTTTAGGCGTTTATGGCAAAAGTAGGTCAAAAATAGGTCAAACACAAAACCATAAAGACATCAGAAGAATTTTTACGTCATGTTCGACACTTTCAGGTGATTAAAAACGAAAATATATTTTCATTTAATTTGGGTCAACGAGTGACCCGATTCTTCGATGGTGAATGTTCAGAGCGAGGCGAGGGGCTATTCGAGATTTTGGCCGCCATGATGTTCTTCATCGAACGGGGAACTTCCCCTGGATCGTTCGAGCCGAAACCAGGTCATGCAGGTGACCTGCCTCCGCCCTCGATGGATTTATGACGATGCGTGACCTTTTACTGATAACGTTAATTGTTTACGTTGTTTATTCGGAAGGTACTACTTCCTGCAAATTTCAATTATCATTTCTGACGATCTTTACGATCTTGAAATATCTTGTCCACCAGACGAGAAGCCACCCCTCAATCTTTGGAGCTTCGTTTATTTTCCCTAGGGGATGCAGGTGACCCGCCTCGGACATCGATGGATTTATAACGATGAATGACGTTTCACTGTTAACGTTAATTGTTTACAGGAAGGGAAAACAGTGATTTGTCTATATATGTCGCCGAGGCCTGGATAATAATCGTCGCGGAATTATCCCCACTACCGCGGAATTATCCACGAACCTGGAGAGGCCTCGGACGCCAAGGAGTGTGAACATAACACGACTCGGGTATGTCTCCTGAACGATACATGACACTGGCAAGACCCGTGTTGTTGACACATATCGAAAATTCACTGTACTTCCAAATTTCGGTAATTCGGAAAATGTCCGGCGATCGACAAACCAGCCCTCGATCGCTTGTGACTCATCTCAACTTCGATGAACTTATGAGAACGACGAGAGACGTTTGACCTTAACTGCCGTGTCCTTCTATTTTGGGGGGTGCTTAACGAGATATTTAAACAGACAATTGTTTAAACAAATAAATATTTATTATTAAAACAAATGTTTGAACCAGTACATTTGTATTATTCAAACAAATGTTTAAACCAGTACATTTTTATTACTTAAAGGATTGTTTAAACAAACACATTTTTATTACTTAAACAATTTACGTCACGTTTTGCAGTGAGTAAAAGTCTTTATAATAAAAGGAAATGTCATTGGGTTTCACCATTGGTACTCTGCTGGATGTTAAGTTATTAAGACAATTTTATAAAGAACTCTTTAGATTGCGTATTATGTACAGGTACACGTACGGCGCACAGTGGTACCAGGGCGACAAAAATCCATTTTATAAATTTTCGATTTTTATTTAAAAAAAAATTATTTTTGTATAGCCTAATAGTGCGTGCATGATGTGCCAAAGTCAGATTTTTGAAAAAAAAATTTTTACGAAGATATACGCATGGTAAATAACCATTTCCTCGCTCCTGGAAATTCATCAGTTTCCAGTGCGATAGTTATGTAATTACTCCGCCTATAATTGAATACTTAGGGGTCTACTAATCATATGGGTTATTGCAAATGACTTCAACTATTAACTGACAAAAAAAAATTTCCAAAACAAGTTGTTTAACATTAAGTAATATGGACTAACCTGAAGCTCCTTTGCGTTACGCTCATTTTTTATTTATGGAGGAATACAAAAAATCCTTTGAAAAGCTTCGACCTGGAACTAATCGTTTTGGCAAGTTATAAGATTGATCTAGCTTTGTGCAAAAAATCACGAGATACTTCGAGATGCTTTCGTCGCAATTTACGCCATCGCGTCTATTTACTTCTTTCACGCAATAATCACCTGCCCCTGCACGCTGCTACAATTTTCACTAGCAGTATAACTAACATTATTAAATATTTTTTTATACATAAAAAATTAATAAATCATATGCACTTCACATTTTTCTTTATTAATTAGAAATATTCCTAAAAAATTTCACCTGGAAAATCAAATAATCGTAACTTCCGCACGATTCACTCTTGGAAATTCTGAAAGTTGATATTTAAACTTACATTGTGACGAAAGGGTCTCATGATTTTTTGCACAAAGTTAGATCAATATTACACCTTGCCAAAACGATTAGTTCCAGACCAAAATCTATTAAAGTATTTGTTGTATGCTTCCATAAATAAAAAATGGGCAGAAAACGGAGATTTTCGATTATCCCATACTACTTAATGTTAATAACATTTTACACAAATTTTTTTTTTGCCTAATAAGCGTTCTACCTGTGGCAATCTCTCCACAAATTTTCAAACAAATTCGTTGGATAGTTTCGTTTTTATAGATTTTTTGCCGCTTTTTGGCCATTTGGCACCACTGTGCGCCGCGTCGTGTCGGCTTTCCCTTGATTGTGCTGCAGCTTGTTGGAATGCTTGAAATCCCAGTCGCGTGTCATGAATCGCTAGATATTATTCGCTCGGCGAGAGTTGGCACGAGAAACTCGTCGGTACAACGTGGTGCTCCCACTACGCGCTACACGTCTTCCGCGATTGGCCGAATCGCTCAACGAAGACAGCAAACTCGCGTGGCGATGCAACGCTGAGCTCAGAGCATTGGCGTAACTCTATTGTGCGTGCACGGAAAACAGGTCCATGGAAACCTATTTTCCTTGCACGCACAGCAGGGATCCATCAACCCACGCTTGAAATTTATGACTTTTTTATTAAATTTAAGACTCCAGTCTTCACGGTTAGTGAGAATCAGAGAATATCATGTGCCCCCCATAGTTTACGCGGATCCTACTTATTTACGCCTATGTCGACCGTCCCCGCCGGGAGTAAAGCGTAAGAATGGGATCCGCAGCTTTGCGTCAAGAGTGGGGACTCGCCGTTCCCCTTGCACCCCACTGACGAAATTCTGTGACAACTCACGCCGAGCGTACAATACTTGTTGCGGCGCAGAGCACTTTACACACCGAGCCGGCAGAGTGGAATCGCGGGCTGAATGTTGCCGGAGATCGATAAGGCCTGTCGTCTGGTCTGCAACCCGACAGTTCTAGCACAGCTGCTACATTCTTTGTAATATCCCGAACGCAGAGAAGTATAGTAATTCAAAGAGAAGAAGGGACTTCAGCTCTCTGCTTCTCTCTCCTTTCCATTCGCCGACCTTTTTCACGCGTATAATCATGCAAATAAATTATTTTATTTATAAGAAGAAGTTTTTGAAGTACTATTTAAAAATAGTATTTTATTTGGAACATATTGAAAAAGTGAGACTTATTTTAACCCTTTTAGTGCCGGGCGAAAAAGAGGTGCCTATGCGAGAATAACCGGTCGAATTTCACGGTTTTACTAGGGTTTGGGAAAATGCTTTTAAAAACCAAACAAGAAACAATATTTACATGATTCAAAAAGCAGTATATTAAGGACGAAATAGAGAACAAAACAATGACACTAGTTTTTCTATATTCATTGAAAATTATATAAATAACAAAGGTATAAAAGATCATAAAGAACGTAAAAGTCCAGTTCTCTCTTACAAAACGTATTTGCACATACAAAAAGTCATCTTTTCATCATAATTTTATATAGACCATTTATTACAAAGTATATACTTTGCATTTCCGATATATTTTGTAACAAGATAAATAATATTACATAACAAACATAAAAAATAACTCGAAGGTACATGGTAAGCGCCGGACGGATTATCTCTTCCGAAATACGTAATTGTTATAGGTTGGTGGCAAAATTTTAGAAATCCTGTCTTGCTAATTGTTGGTTTGTCAAAAACAAAAATGTTTGACACAAGCGGAAAACAACGGCGATAACAAAAATAACGCTTTCAGACTGTCACTGGGACAAAACGAAATATACTGCTCACGACAACGATCGAAGAAAAACTAACTGATCCTACGTCTCACTGCGGCAATGCGATCTTATTTCGTGAGAGTCTTCAAACAGTTGTTTATAAAACGCTGTGGACATATTCCGACAAGGGCCCAACGCCACGGCGATTCACGCCGTAGGTCGGATGTCGCCTGAGTGGCGACCATCGATGTTTATGTTAGATTTCGTTAGCTCCAAGCGATAGGAAAAAGTCGTCGTCCACAAAGAGTTAAAACGAAAAACTATTTTTTTTTCATTCTCTCGTAATGAAATTAGACCATTTATAACATATTATAAATTTATTTTGAGATAGAGTTATCCCGCAATGCCAATAGTAAAGCGCTGTAAGGCGCGGGCCGATATATCGGCCTCCGGCACTATAAGGGTTGAGGAGTGTGTAAAATAGTATTTCAAATAGTTGATTACTGCGAAATTGACGTCTGTTTATTAACATGTTACATGAAAATATTCGTAATTCACCTACAACAAATACTTTGTTAACTATTATAGTATCTTATGTTAAAAATTATAATTTATAATATTATCTATTTGCTCAACTTATTTTCATTGTAAGGAAATA